>NC_060261.1:19920221-20220221 GCF_021901455.1 Neodiprion lecontei
AAGAACCGTGACCTCGTATTGGCGCACTCGCAGTCCCCGATAACGTTAATTCCGGGGAATAATTTGATTGCAGTTAGGTACTCTCCACACTTACATGCCGCTAAGGCCCAGACAAACCCTCAAGGCTCGCTGTTACAAAGAGTTCTCGCCTGAAAACCTTATCTCGGAGCTGGATACGCGCGATTGGGCTACCTTTGCGGACGTTGTGCCTGTGTACGACTAGCTCCGATACCTCATCGGCAACATTGTGGCAGGATTAGACAACTGCTGTTCGTACCGCACTACGACCAAGGGCAGTTGGAGGCCTCCTTAGATTGAGGTGAGCCTGCAGCAGCTGCTGCGTGAGCGCGATAATCTTCACAGGACCTTTGGGCGCACCAAAACGGAGGTCGATCTTCAACGCTACCAAGATGCTAGGAATACTCTTCACAAATAAATGTCGACTGCCGCTCATCTTACTACCTTATGCATCTCTCGGGCATCGCCGAGTCACGATGGAGAGAGCTACGCCACCCGGGCTTTGCTCCAACACCTCAAAATGCGCCTGTAGACCTCTCTGTCAAAAAACTTGACCTGGACTTTGCTATGGTGTTGTGCTGCCAAAACTTTCGTTCTGATAAATGAGCGTCAGTACAGTTAGTACATTTGTTCAAACGACTTGAACGTTCAGAGCCAATAAAAGCGCTGCATATCAAGGCTCTAAGGAGCTGCACATTCATTCTTGTCCGCAGCCTTTCTCACTCTAGCCTATGGAACGTTTTTCATTGCGTCTGGCAGTTTTTTATCACCACTCGAACGGTCTGGCTTTTTGGAATTATTATCAAAAAATTTTACTCAACACGCTATTAAAATTTTAGCGTGCATCAAAAATTTTTTTTTCATATTGTGAAAATACTCATTGGGGTAGTCTGGTTCCACGTCACCCCACTCTTGGGTGAATATATTACGGTTATTTATTGGTCATAAATTATAATTTTTATAATTTCATTTTGAATGAATAATATTTTTTAAGACACATTCTTTACCTAACTCTCACCTTGCGCAGTACCTGGTCCACCTACTACAGCCAGCCAGACTGGCCATACCCTATACAACTATCATAGGCGGTACTATTACGCACTATTACTAGTTGTATCAAATCCGTAGTCAAAATTTGTCACCAGCTCTTCAACCATTGCCATATTCTTTGAGTCCGTGCCGCCTCCGCAGTATTATGACAGACTCTTCTACTTCACTAATGTATTGCTGACTGCACTGATCGAAGCCTTTCAGTACTTCCGATCTATCGGATGCTCCTCCGGCGATTTTTCCGTTAATACTGTGTCTTTTCAATAGATCCCTCACTACCGCCGTTTCACTCCCGGCAGTCTAAGTTTCGACAGAGTTACAGCAAACGGACAGCCCTACTCAAAGTTGTGGAAGATGTGCGTCACGGTATAGACCAGCGCAAACTCACAGTGCGCATACTTTTCGACTTTAGCAAGGCCTTTGATACGGTGCCTCATCCATCCTTCCCTACTCCGTAAGCTTGTAACACTTGGCTTCTCTCGGCATTCCCTACGATGGAAAGCCAGCTATTTTGTAGGCTGCGAGCAGGCTATAGTAGCTAGCCATAGTGAGAGATCCTCGTGGGCACCGCTTGGGCTTGGCGTTCCGCAAGGCTCCGTACTAGGGCCCATACTGTTTTCGCTTTTCATCCACCATCTGGGCACTCAACTTCGTCACTCTGAGTATGTGGCTTATGTGGACGATTTCCAAATTTACTGTCAATGTACTCCTGCCGAATTATCTAATACTCTAATGAATCTCCAAAGAGATGTAGAAACGATCTCCAACTGGACCGAGGTCTGTTCTCTTCGACTGAATGTAGGCAAAACGAAAGCGGTAATTTTAGGCAGCAATGCGTTTATCACGCGACTCGACCTCGACGCGGTGCCCAGGATAAAGCTCAACTGACTGTGAGCCCATTCTTCATGCTCAGACAGTGCGCATTCTGGGATTGATTCTAAACTATAAACTCACTTGGTCTGAGTGGGTGTCGTCGATTTCGAAGCGCATGCACGCCGTTCTTCGTCAGCTGTCAGCCTCTCGCGCACTCTCATCTAAGTGGCTACGTAAGATACTCATTACTACTCTAGCATTTCCCATCTTTGACTATTGTTGCATGGGTTACATCGATATCGTCAGCGTATTAGATACTAAGTTATCGCAGTTCTTAAATTCCTGCGTGCGCTTCGTCTGTGAGATCCGCAGGGATGTGCACATCTCGCCTTTTCGGCGCGAGCTAGGCTGGCTAACTATTCGCGATCGACGACTCTATTTCCTGGGCACACTTATTTTTCCGGTGCTGCGTACTAACCGGCCGCTATATCTGCGCGAGCTGCTAGCCTGTAGAGTGAGGGTCACGCCCGATAGTGAGAGGATTGATAGGTGGGACGTTCTTGTACCGCGCTTCCACACGGAGAGCTACAGGCGATTATTTGCAGTCTCGGGCACCTACTCGTTGAATTTTCTTCGAGCACGAGTCAGGGAGGCTTTGACTGCCAATGCTCTTGGGATTCAGCTGCGGCGCTACTAGCTAGAGACGGAGGAGCAGCGCGTTTAAGCCCCCTTTCTCGTATATCCTGTTGCCATATCACGTACTTTCTAACCTTTATTCTGTCGCAGTTTTATTTTTATTTTTATCTGTTATTGTTACTTTTATTGTTTTTTCTATCTTGATCGTTATTTTTATTCTTATTTAATTTTTATTGTATTTTATAATTTTATATTACATTCATATTTATCAATTGATTTTATTGTCATTTATTTACTAATACACTATAAATTTGTTTTTCTGTTTCTTATTGTTAATCTTGCTCTGTATCTCTTACTTCGATTGCCCAACATTGCCATGGCCATGATAAAGTCTATTTATCTGTTCCGTCTTGTACTTCAGAAGGCCTGTTGAAGTCTGCCGTCCCTGACTTCCCCGGTACAGGGTCCATTCTGCTGCCTACTTACCTGAAGCGCCCTCAACGGTATCACTCCAACTCTCGTTCTGTAGATTTTTTTCCCGGTGTATTTCCTGTTCCGTCAATAGATACACGAAGAGAACACAATGCAAAACATCTTTTACACAAATACGTTTATAAACAATTTTCATTACGGATATTTACACGAAGAATTTCACCCGACCATTTTCGTCACCCTTACTTTTGTGAAAACCCTAAATTTTGGAATTGTATTTAAAATGCTCGGCTATCCGTTCAAGGTTTTCTATGGTTTATATTGAGATTATGAGCAGCTCGCTCGCACTTACCCCAAAATCTTGTCCAGTTAACGTCGCCAGCCACTACGTGGCGCTGGCAGTATTCCGCGCTACTGCCGGTACGGCTATCGCCGCCTAACCCCACTCCCTCAAGTGACCAAAACTTTATCAGAGAATTTATTGTTTAAACATGAAGCAATTATCATTAAAATCTCAGCTCAGATAGTATATTCCGTGATAAATAATCCGAGCGTACAACACGTTGCGACGATTGCGTCAGACGGTGTTTTTTTTTCGTGGGCTGGCTTCGGTCGGTGCGGGGTATTGTGGCGCGAGAGGGGGGGAGCGCGGAATACTGCTAGCACCACGCAGTACGAACTTGATGGGGAGATCATAAGCGGACTCAGCTCCCTATATGAAATACATAGGAGCGCCAGGGGGCTGAGTATGAGCGAATGCCAGATAGTAGAGAACAAGATGATCTTTGAATTTTTAGAAGCATAGCTCCGACTCACCTTCGAGCACTGACAGCTATATCACTCACGCAATTGTTCACACTTACCCGAGTAGGGACGACTCTTCTCCTCGGGGAGGAGTAATGTTACAACAGGTGAAGTCACCCGTTTTGCCCCCTTTTTAATGATGTGGTAGTTACCATCGATAAAAGATATGTAAGCCCTCACGGAAAAAAATCCCAAATTGGGTGTAAATTCGGACCCCTAACTTTTTTTATTATGGGAAATTAGCATTGTCTATGAGTTGGGGTTACGAATTTATACCCAAGTGGTGTTTTTTTCCGTGAGGGAGGGCTCTCACATGTTATGAAATGAACGAAAGTTGCCGCGTCAACCAACATTATTGTAAAAAACAGTCCTGTTTCGAACTATAAACTGTAAGCACGCATTTTTCCATGAAAGCATTTCTCCAAAAGTTTTATTTAACTGCGTGATAATTCGCTGAATAAACTCATGAACCTCATTATTTATTCTGTGACGCCCAGTCCGTTACAATATATTACATCTTCTCTTCATTCAAATGTTACTCTCAGCTATTTTAGCTTTTGCATGAAATTGAGCAGGATTACGCGATGGTATATTTTGTATACTACTTGTCTTTTCGCTCGCTTGAACATTGGCAACTTTTTCGCGTATAGCAACTTGATCAACGTGCTGTTTATCTGTAACATCAGAAAGCCTTTCAATGAAATACATGACAGGTGCGATTCTTTTCTTTATTTTATTTTCCGATCAGGGTGCAGCATTTTGAATTTTTCGCCCGTACTGATTCTCCATCTTTGAATTCAGACATTCTCTTCCCCTTTTATTTGGAATTTGACTCTCTTGTTTGTCTGTTACTTTCTGTCTGTGCTCCGAAGTAATAATGTGAATTGAGTTCTTTCTCTAATATTAATTTTGCAAGCGTTTCTACTACTGTGTCAAAGCTTTGATTACCTTGAGAACTTTTGCAGTACTTCGCAAGGTGGCCTTCTTCTTCCCACAATAAACAAGTTTTTCATCCGAGAAGTGTATCTAATATTCGGTTGTATCATACGGAATTTTCATATTATTTGGAATTTTTTCAACGTCTATGGGTTGCGCATAACTTCCTCGTCTGTAGCTTAGAATATACGTGTATCCTGGTGTGTTTATCCCTGCTTCAATGGAATTCATTTGTCATACGGGAACGATGTTCATTTTTTTCAGTTCTCTTTCTATTGTAGAATGAGGTATTACGAGACACTTATTTGATGTGAAAATTCTTTTAGCTTCGGATACAAGTGTGCATATTATTAAAATAACTTCACCAACTTCAATTTGAGTACTTGCGTCGGTGAGTTGATCAGCGAGCTCATTGCCGGCTGGATAAAAACAAATCCTGCTGTGTGAAATTCGAGTGACATAAGGAATGTTAGCCGGACTTATCAAGCTGCCCAAAAAAAACAACAGCGTATTCTTGAGCAGTTTAACCGTCGATAGCGTCTACAATTACAGCTTGTTGTTTTGTCAGAAAAGCACATTGAATGACTTTTCTTGAAAAAAAACCGTTTTGGTTATTGTTCAGTTGGGATGTCATTTCGATGTAGTGGTGTTTGGACGTCTCGTGTTCAGCGAATTGCATAAAAAAGGATAGTTTTTTATATATATCTACTATGATAGCAGTCCACCGACTGTTGAACGGGAGCAGCTTTCGGGCGCGACACTACTGGCATAGTCGTGGCAAACGAGGCGCTGGTTGTCTATCGACCGACATCTTTGTTGTTTACCTTTTATCTTACACTCCCATGTAATATTCTCCGAATATATGTTGTTTAGAAAAGTAAAAATGAATATGCATTTATTAGATATAACAATTGTATCAGAATTGGTGGAGATTCACTAGCGCACTGAAACAGTCACTTTATATTTCACTTTATTCACCTTTCACAAGTCCGACTAAAATAAACTACGAATCAGTAAGTTTTTACGTACTCGTGTGTACAAACATCACGAAAATTTTTAGTGCCGCAAAGATTTTGATAGAAAATGTCTGATTTTTTTTCGTAAGAGGTTCCAAACAGATAAAAGCAGAGCTTTTGGCAGAGTCTTTAAAGAAATTTTCATAGAGTCACGGAGATTTTTGAAGAAATTTTCAGATTTTCGTAGAGAATTTTCTTGACCAGGATTAGTTTGTCACTAAACAACTATGTGAAGCAGTGTGCTTGGCTTGTATTGAAAATCTGGGAATACAAAGGGCTGAGCCTTAATGAGCAGTTGACAGTAATTGCTAGATTTGTGGCAAATCTGCTGTAATTTGCTGGATCTGGTGAACACGACTGTCGAGCGATAATATTCCAAGCTGCTTTTCTATTCACTCATAGTCATATACTCTTTTGAAAAAACGGTATATTCTCTGTTTTGCCCGATGAGACGAACTCAAACCGCTTTGCGAAACTTGCTAATTTTGTGACATTATTCATATATGATCGATCGTAACAAAACCATGATTTTACACATTGAAATCGTGAACTACTTTAGGACTACTACATTATGTGGAGAAGCATTCGGCCAAATATCCTTGGTAAAGATCAGAACCCGCAAGTCGTTACTCATGTGATATTAAGTGCCTCCGAATCGGCTCTCCGGTGCATGATTGTGTGTGTGTTTCGCCCCGATACGAAGAGCGAATGCATGCTCTGTTTATACTTCCATCAGAATCTGATAATACCAGCAATGATTAGGAAACAGGGAAGGTAAGATATTGTTTATTGACTTGCGCCTATTAGGTTCGTTCGTATTAGTGCATTTAGGCCATATTGGATATAGCGACGTGCAATGCATAATAGAAAGTTAATTGACTTTGTTTCAGGTCGTGAATACAAGTAGCGAGTATAGTATTAACGCAAATATACATGATCAAGTGAGTCTATGTTATTAGAATGCACGATCTCAAAATGGAACACACTTTCCAATACGTAATTTGGAAAATAAACATATTGATATACAATATTTCAATTACTCGAATTATACTGAAAAATAATATGCACAAAATACATGAGAACGAATTATAGAGGGAAAAAAACAATAGCTCGAATCGTGCCATCAGTTTCATCGTGTAAAGTCAATCCTTCTGAAATGGCATGCAGAAAAAACAACTTCGAGAAGGAAACATCATTTGTAAGTTCTTAGCTAATGAAATCATATACTGAACTTCGGAAAAAAGTGTGTATTCCTGCGTGCGCGCAAGTGTATGTCGAAAGCTTTTCAGAAGCCTTCCATCAGAATATTGCGAATACTTTAAATGGGTTTAATGCGCCCAATGCGCTCGATATCGTTACATTACACAGCTGCAAACGTGCAATCATGTCTTTTACCGGCCGTAAATATGTTCGTTTCTGTGCATGCATATTCTGAGCCTTATTGCAATATTTCGCGCTGATGTCACCGAGGTTTAAGACCGTTCTGTTGGCGCGAAATTACCAAGGAGATTTAGGACGCTCTTTTCGCGTGAAAAAAATTGATATTTTGAAGATTCTGCTGTTACTCCTTTCAAAAATGTTAGAAAATTTAAAAATGCATAATTATATTTGATAAAAGATAACTGAATATTTTACGAGAATTCCATGAATACACGAAGAGTACAGAATAAAATTCCATGGGATCTCACGGACTTTGTCAGGCTCAAAAAAACTCTTAGAATCCTGCGGAATGTTATATGATTCAAGAAAACTCAAATACTCATGTACACCGGACTTAAAGATCAAAATCCTCAAAAAGTCTGTCACAACCTTGTACAATTTTAATAACTTCTTTTAAAAATTTTTGTGTGAATTTTATGTTGCCTTAGTGTCTCTTGATTCTGACGGGGGTGACATTATTGTCTCGTTCATAGTGAAAACTTCATACACCATAATACTATTGTGTAATGTTAATCATTTTCAATTATTCTTTTAATTTTTGAAACCCGTTTATGTGCGGTTGTTTTGGATGGTTAGTCAAAGCATAGAGAGTTTGCTCATCCTATCAAAAATCGAAGAATTCAACTATAATTCGCTTGTTATGTGGATAATCAATACATACATAGATTGATTTGCTATTGGTGTACTGGTACTTACCGGTCAGAATTTCTTTTCGCAAGTTTGGAAATATCTTCATATCCACTATGCTGGTGACAACACCTTCTAGGGTTCCAAACTGGGAATCGATACCTAAGGTAAAGAGCATCAGAAAGAACAACACGGACCAGAACTGAGCTCCAGGAAACTGGTTTATCGCTTCGGTGAAGATGATGAATGCCAATCCGGTTCCTGATGCAGACTGTTACCGAGAAGTCGAACAAAAATTATTATGTAAGATATTCATTTATATCTATGAGTTGAATTTATTAACTTATTTTTTTCTAAATGTTTTCCTGTATACGTACATTATCCAACTCCTTCTCTAAATCACACACAGGTAATTCAGGCATTATGATGTTATCAAGAGATCCGTGTCCGCTCGGAACATTAATAAATGCCCCAGGTGGTGGGATATTATTGACGTCAACTTGGTTCCCAAAAATACCGACCAGAGTAGCGTTTCTGTCAACTAAGCATTGTTCGTAGACCATCGTGGCCTTAAAACCTGAGAAATTACATTCAGTTTATTGTTCGATAAAACAAACGAGGCAAATCTTCCGACAAACATATGATCTTCTTAATACTATCAGTGCAAGTTTAATAGAATCTACTAAAAAGTGACGAAAAAAAGCCATTAATGTTCTTCAGATTGATTGATAACAGCATTACAGACTCTAAATTGCTGTGTAAATCGTAGTCAAAGATATTGTGACGGATTTTGAGTCCGCACGAATAATATGGGTGGGGAAGACAATTAGAGACGGGGCGGATATGATCGGTAAAACTTAGGGTGTGTATTTTTTTTTCTTTTGCACCAGGGCTCGACTTAAATTAAGATTTACAAAAGGGTTGTAGACGTGAGCGGTGGCTGATCACGCCTCAGCCCTTAGCGTTGCTTAATACTAACTTACAGATACGCGCGCGGGGGGGAGGGGGGGGGAGTGGGTGAGGTGCCGGGGAATGTGAAGTCGGGAGGGTTGGTATTGCGAGGGGATGGGGTGGTGTAGCGTGACGTGGAGTGTGAGGTAGAGAGGGTCGGTATTGCGAGGGGAGGAGCAGATCGGCCGTAGGATGCAGGCTAACCTGGTGTCGTCGGCGTGTGTGTGTGGGTGTCTCGAGGTGTGGTGGAGTGTGGTTGGGTCTCGTCGGTTCCTGGAGTCGTCGGCGGGTGTGTAGCGGGGTGTGTCGGTGTGAGTGTGGTGGTTTCTCTCGTTCTTTCTTTCTCTCTCTCCTTCGCTCGTAGCCTAGGCTGTTTTTGGTCTCGATTCTGTCACGGCCGTGATCGTACTGAATCTGGCGCTCGGCTCTGCCGAGCGTCGGGGGGGCTTCGGTGATGTTCGGGTCTTTCCCGACGGGACAGGGCTCACCCGTTCGGCTCTTCCCCGCGGGTTTGGGGTTTGTTGTGACTTGCACTCTAGGTGCAACGTCACAATATTATTATCATAAAATAGCATAAAATTTAATTCAGAGTTCATGAAACTATTCGGAAATGTTGGGGTTTGAAGACAAAAAATCATTCTGTTCAATTTTGGCAAATTTACCTATAATTGAGAAAACTACGATGCCGGCAAACATGGAGGTAAAACAGTTAGTGAGGCTGACCGTTATTGCATCACGGTAACAGTTGTTGTTTACTGGATTGTACGAGGAAAAAGCGATGAGTCCACCGAATGCTAAGCCCAGGGAAAAAAATATTTGGGTCCCCGCCTCCAACCAGACAACCGGATCGGTAAGCGTCCACCACTGAAAATAATTCAATTGTGTTAAAGTGATTCAAAATATTCATCAATCTTGCTTACCTTGGGCGTGAAGAGGTGACGTAACCCATCTGACATTCCTGGTAATGTTACTCCACGAAAGAAGAATATTATCAGGACCATGTAGGGGAAAGTTGCTGTTACATAGACTACCTAAAGATGAGAGAATCGGGATGTCAATAAACTTGCAATGTCAAAAGGACATTTTTGTCACGAATATATCAGTTTTTAGAATGAGTGACTCTCATAAAGTAATTATTAATTTTATTTCGCGCTTCTTCCTCGAGATCACAGTTGTACTACCCCCACTTGCCCCAGTGTCACCACAAAGTTTAAAGATAGGAAACAAATCATTTCCTGCTACGATCGTCTTCCTGCGCGACATACGCACGCCTATCTTCATTCTTTCGCTTTGTGTCAATGTCTTAACACATAAAAAATAAGATTATTATTCTTCTTGTTTAAAATTTTCAAACAAGGCATATTCAGTCGTTGGCGAGATGGAGGAGGAAAAAATTCAACGGAAAATTCATCATTTGGAGAGGAAATTAGAACGAAAAAAGAGAAAGCTTCGTAAGTAGCGGGGTAACTCTACTTCTTCTGTCCGTAAAAAAAAAAAAAAAATATCACGTTGTGTTATTTGAGTCTTTTTTAAAGACCAATTACCGTGTACCGAAGTAATGCAGTTCGTTGTGTCTACGATTTTTTTGTTTGGCACAGTGCTTTCGGCTCTTACCGAAATGCATGCCTTTGTTTGACAAAGGATAGTACGCAATTACGGCGAGTTTGGGTTTGACCCTCATGGCTGGGGCGGTAATTTTATCATAAACCCCATTTGATGGCGAAACTGATTGTGGAATGAGACAAATATTGCACACGTACCATTGAATTTTAGGTCTCAGAGCTTCGTCGATCGGACGACCAGAATATAGTTCACCGATAAGCTGCCGATCGAGGCATTCAAGGCATTATTCGATGAGAAGATATCGTTCGCCTAGAAGATCTAGTTCAAGGTATTCCAAGCATCGGTCGCTGCGAAGATCTCATTCTTCGAGAAGATCTCGTTCGAGGTTTTCGAGACATCGCTCGCCAAAGAGATCGCGGTCGCAATTGTCAAGACGCCATTTATTGAGTAGATCGACGAGTAGTTCAAACCGCGGTTCGTCGAAAGAATCCTCGTCTAACCGATGGCCGATTATTGATCAAAGAATCGACAATCAGGTTCTGCCTCAATATAACGATGACGCCTCTGCAGCCGGTAATGCCACCGTCGGTAACGTAACTTTGTAAGTTACCAGGACTACAGAAGTGTCGCCTCCGATTATGCCTCCTGCGATCATTACGCCTGATCATTAGGTCGAGCTTGAACCTGATGTCTTGGAAGTCATAGGCACACGGCTCGAAGAAATTCAACCTTGCCATTCATAAGGATGTAGTACTTCGTTGGGCAGAAATTCTCAGGAACGGACTTCATACTGAGAAAGTCAAGAATCTTTTACAGAAACATCCGGTTCCGGAAAATTGCGCTTTTATTTCCGTCCCGAAATTAGATGCATAAATCATCGCTGCCGTACAGGAATCACCGATAAAATGAGACAAGCGCATTGTCGAAAAACAAGAGCGCATAGCAGCCTGTCTAGGGGCTTTGGGAAAAAGCATTTCGGGTGTCATGAAGATGGAAGAAACTCGAAAAATCGAGTTACTCGAAAAATCGAGTTACTCGAAAATCTGAGCGATATGGGTAGGCTTCTAGCTTCAGTCCATCGAGAAGAGTCGTTGGTTCGAAAGAGTTTGGTTTTGGCGAATCTTAACGCAGCTTTGAAGCAAACGTTATCGAACACGACGATCGATTAATGGCTGTTTGGCGAAGATTTGGAAAATATAATTAAAAAAGCATAAAATCTCGAACGAGCTTCAAAGGATCTCAAGCCACCGAGCAAACAGCCTCAACAACGATATACAAAAAACTTGAGAGGTCCGGCCCGTCAGTCGTCATTCAGGAATCGGCCAACGGCGTCGGGCGGGAATCGACGAACATTGTCGAACACTTCGGGGCCAAAGAAACAGTCGTTTCGCAGGGAGAATCATGGCTACAAGAGACGTTAATAAACTCACCGATAAATGCAGGTAAACCAGCCGGTAGGCTGAGATTTTTCGATAGTGCTTGGTCAAAAGTAACCCACGATTCTGTTGTACGGAAGTAGGCTAAGATATATGAGATCCCTTTTATATCAAAACCGTGGCGGAAAAGTTTTTCGAACGAGACACTGTGGTCTTGTCAAGAGCAGACGTTATTCAAAGGAGAAATTGATAAGCTGCTTTCTGAAGGAGCGATCGATATTTGCTCCCCCTTGGGAGACAAATTTTTATCAAAATTTGTTTTGGTTTCTGAACCAGATGGGACGTCTAGATTGATACTTAACTTCAAAAAACTTAACGAAGTTATCGAGGCGGAGCATTTTAAGAACGAAGATTGGAAAGTAGCAAGACAATTAACTGGTCCCGATGATTTTATTGCCACTATGGACCTAAAAGATGCGTACTATATAGTCCCTATAGCGAAGAGCAATAGGACATATTTACGTTTTTTTGTATAAGGGAGGAATCTACGAATTCACTTGTTCACCCTTCGGCTTGAACGTGGCTCGTACGTTTTTACAAAAATTTTGAAACCGGTCGCGGCGTACTTGAGAAAACGGAGGTTTCGTTCCGTTTTCTATCTAAATGACATGTTCATTATCGGAAGCTCTTATGAAGAATGCGCAAGGAATGTTCAAAGAACGCGAGCAATCTTAGAACAGCTGGGATTTGTTATAAACGAACAAAAAAGTTCTAAGTAACCAACTCAGCGCTGCAAATTTCTAGGTTTGGTTTTTGATTCGAGAAAGATGATGATTGAATTGCCAGAGGACAAGTTCAACATACCGTCAAGCTTTTGAATCAATTCAGTAAGATCGCAAGTTGCACAATAAGAGAATTTGGAGTTTTTGTTGGTACTCTAGTTTCTCGTTGTCCGGCTTTAAAATACGGGATGATATATGTACGTAGTTTCGAGAAAGAACGAACTCATGCGTTAGAAGCCAGCATGGACAATTTTAACGCAACGATGAGTCTTCTAGGTAAATTTGAGGAAGAATTTAGGTGGTGGAAAACGCATATCCTCTCCGCTAGCGCGCCAATAAACAAACCGGTTTACCGTCTTGAAATCCTTACGGATGCGTCGCGCTCAGGCTGCGGGGTTTTTTGTGAAGGATGCCGTAGTAATGGTGTCTGGAGTGTCAAAGATCTTGAATTGCACATTAACGTTCTAGAATTGATGGCAGTATTCTTCGGTCTAAAATGTTTCGCAAAGGTTAAACAGCGCTGTGATATTTTACTTCGGATTGATAATACAACGGCAATATCCTACATTAATAAAATGAGAGACAGTCGTTTCGAGAGATTGAGCTTATTGGCCAGAGAAATCTCGCAGTGGTGCGAACAGAGTGACATTTGGATCTCAACGGCATACATTCGTTGTAGCGAAAACATCGAGGCTGATCCAGGCGATTACAGCCTGAAACGGAATTCGAGCTCTTCGATGGCGCTTTCGGAAAGATCATTCAGATCTTTGGTTCTCCGCAGATTGATTTTATTTGCTTCCTATTTGCTTCCAGAGCAAATAGGAAATGTAAACGTTACGTATCGTGGCAACGCGATCCCCAATCATTTGCTATAGACGCCTTTACCTTTCAATGAAATAATGGTTTTTTTATGCATTTCCTCCGTTCTCGATTATCGTCAGAGTCTTACGGAAAATCAAACGCGAAGATTCGAGTGGCATAGTTTTCGTTCCCTACTGGGCGGCACAGCTGTGGCTTGCGTTGTTTTTGTTTTTAATTGATACGGAACCTATCGTTTTCCGTCGAGATATTAACTCGTTACGCTCTTCCAGCAGGGAACCACATGTCATGTGGCATCAACTTACCCTGTTTGCCGCGAAGTTATCAGAGAGGCCTACGCGCAGAGGAAAGTTCCGGTGGAATCGCTGGATATCTTGATCGCCTCTCTATCGGAGGCTACGCTTCGTCAGTACGACAGTGGCCTCATAAAGTGGTGGAACTTCTGCATTCGAAAAAATGTTGATTCATTTACTGGTTCGACAAATGACGTTTTAACGTTTCTCACTCAGGAGTTCAAGCGTAAAGCCTCTTATAGTTCGCTTCACTGCTCCAGATCTGCGGTATCACTGATTTCAGGACCAGAGTTTGGACAGGACCAAAAAATTAATCGATTTTTTAAGGGAGTTTATGAATTGAGACCAATAACACCGAGATACGACTCGACGTGGGACCCAAAGACCGTTTTAAACTACTTGTCTCAGTGTTATCCAAATGAAGAAACTACTTTGGAACATCTCTCTAAGAAGTTGGTCCCGTTACTAGCCTTAGCTACTGGGCATCGCATGCGAACGCTATCCGTGATAGATATTCGGAACTTTTATCAAGTAAACAGACTTTTGTTAGAGATTAAGATCCCTGATGGGATCAAGACTTCCGGCCCTAAGAAAAAATAGGTTTTTTTTGAAGTTGTACTTCTTTAGGCGCGTTATGAAAAACTGATGAGAGTGAAATTTCAAGATGCGCGCGCATCACTGTAACACAAAATTAACAGGATGAAGTTGCCCACTCAACCGAATTCATTAAGTCTCGAAAAAAAGCTAAATATTTATCCACATGGTTTTAGTTTTTACAGTCACAACACGTGTTTTATTTTCATACAAGTGCGAATTATATATGTGGCAATAAAATATATTCAGTAGTGATTTAAATTGAATATTTGGATTAATATTATTTACTATTTGTGAATATTAGTGAAAAAATTGTGCTAAAATACTTTTTCAAGTGCTCCAATATAATTGAGGTTAGTTATCCGTATGTATTATTTATTGATATAAATTAAAATATCATTATTTAATATCATTGATACTAAATATTATTAAATTATCAATGTTGAATATTTATTATTGGTTTTTTAATATTTACAAAATAAAGAAATAAATTTAATAGAACATTTAATAAAAAGTTCGTGACAAAAATTTAATAGATTATTTAAATATAATGTAAGACATCCGTTATTTGTTTTATTGTTTTTTATTACATACTTCTTTTCTTTATCATTGTGTGACAGAAGATTTTGACATGTTGTGTATTTTTTAATGATACCAAAGAAGTATAACTTCTCACGCGCGTACATAAGTACACGCACTCATTTTTTAATTTTTCGGTTACCCGTTTTTAGCCACGATAAATCTATATGTGCGTCAACAGCTTTAATGTCCTATATAGACAGAACTAGAGAGATTCGCGGGTCAACTGTGAAGTTGTTAATTTCGTTTGGAAAACCATATAGAGCAGTCTCGGCACAAACTTTTAGCCGATGGATTAAGTCCGTAATGTCTGAGAATGGGATCAATGTCGATATATTTTCGGCTTACAGCACGCGTCATGCGGAAACATCGGCGGCTAAACGATATAGCGTCAATATCGATATTATAGGAAAAACAGCCGGATGGACTAGGGACTCCGAAACATTCGCGCGTTTTTATGATCGGCATGTAGTCGCGGAAGCAGTTTTCGATATCGCCTGACTTAAGTATAGGTCATTACAATAGGCTGTTATGTATTGAAATCAATTTTTTTGAGGGTTAATTGACTCTGAGATTGATTACCCTACGGCGCAGTTACTAACCTGAATAATTAGATATTGATAATAAAAGAGAAAGATATGATTGTTGGGCGCCAGACGCACATGCGTCAGAAAATAGATAATTAGAAAGAAAAGATGTAGATGAAGATCAGGTTCTACGACGGTTTTGCACAGCTTTCTCAGTATAGACAAGATAATGGTAGAGGGGAGGGGTTGAATACAATAGATAAAATAGGAAACAGGTGAAGCAGAAATAGTATCAAATATATTGGCCAAGAAGCGATAAAACTTGATAACAAGCAAACAACTAACGAGATTGAGATACAATTGAGATCGGTGAGATAATTAATTTACAGTCAGAGAAAAGTTAAGCGAGAGATTTAACAAGTAACAGAACGTTTTCAGAATAAACGAGAGATATGCGTAGGCTCGCGATACTATGATTCGAGATAATAATTAACACGGTTTTATAATGAATAGGCAGAACAGAGTAAGATATACGGTACTTAAATTAAGCATTGATCAAGCAAGCCATAAAATATGAGAAGCGATTATAAGAAACATGCGGAATACAAAAATTGTAATAGTTATCACATTACCAGAATTATCAGAGATATAACAGAGGCAGGGAATTATTAATTACGAGGTAAATTCAAAGAAACAGGTCAAGTAGAGAATTATCATAAGATATAGAAACAGACAGATAATACGTAGTCTCTAGTTTGCGGTAAGTGCGAGAGGAGAGATAATATTTGGTACGGTAAAAGATAATTTCAGGATGAAGACAAATAATACTCAAGAGAATTAATACGCAACATACGACAAACCAAAGAGACTACGGACAACTACGATCAACGGTGTTGGCGGAGAAAATAATGAAAAAGATGTTATTCGATACGGCGCAATACTCCAAAGTCAAAAGAACGACGAGCGAAACCGCGCGGCGATGTAAGATCGCTCACGCAGTACACTCACTAAGATCAATTGATCAAAGATAATAGGTAGAGAAACAGTTATGAATGAATCAGAAAAAGTATAACGAAATAGTAATGTTCAATAGCTAAGGTAAGAATTGATAACTTAACAGAACACGCTGCTACACAGCGATATTAGATATTTAGGTATTCTAGAAGAGAGAGATAATAAAATAAAGCAATAGTCACCAACAATGCGTAAGTGAGAGTCAACCAGTCGCGAAGTTACTTGCGATAAGAAATAGAGAGTGATAAGATAAAAAATAGTAGAGAATAAGATACGAGCCCAGGTGGCTCACGCAGACCAACTGCAAGAGAGAAAGAGAGATAAAGATACGATATATTGCAAGTAATTTCGTGGCTTCACAAAATAGAAAAGGAACCTCACTTACGTGAAAAAGAGATATGACAGCTACAGAAGATGCGATAACGGTACGATAAACTTTGTTAACGGTAACAAGAACACGTCTGTTGTTAAAGAAAACTGAACGTAGAGTGTCGAGACGAGAGTTGATTTTCGTCGTGCTGCTGTCACGTGATTCTTCCTCAAATTTGCGTTATTCTAATTGGGCCAGCAGGTCGCGTGGGTCTGGTCTACAGGTTGGCGGCGATAATCTCTCGCCGCTTGTTTTTCTTCTTCCTCGCTGACAGGTATCGAGGTATCGGGACGTCGGAAGGTGGTCGGAGATGTTTTCCCTCAGCTGTGCTGTATCGTTGGTGAGAGGGGAGGTCCTACCGCTCATGTGTTGCGATATTGAGGTGTGCGATAATATTGCGTCACCGATCTCTTGGACTTGCGACCGATGGTACTTCACTCCTTGCGTTACTGGTACTTCCCGTTGTGGCTATTTTGTTGCCGCTGCATCCCGGCCCTCGCTCATCGAAGCCCTCATGCCGGAACGATCTGGTGGTGATGGCCCTCGACCCGGATCCCCACACTATATCCACCAGATCCACGTGTTCAGCATAGTCTAGCCTATTCCACGCCACAGCCCTTCGATAGGACGGTTCATTAAGAGAAAACCATCCTCTATTTGATAGATAACGACTTAGTAGATGTTAGGGTCGGTTCAGCTCCAGGCTGATAAGTATCGTCGACGGGAGGCTTTGTTGTGTTTTTGACGCACAGCCCTGTACGCCGTCTGGCGATGCATCTGAGCGGTAGAAGCATTGATTCGTGGTTCGGCTCCTGGCCGATAAGTCTTAAATAGTTGGAGGTACTGTTTGTGCATCACGCACGACCCTGTTCAAAGCTTAGATAGGCATCCATCGGGAGTGGTTTCAGCGGTATTCGTTTATCTGTAGTCGGTGGTGGTCGGTGTTGAGCTGGTACGTGACCCCTGTCAGGCAGTGTCCTGGTATCTTGAAGCGGAAGTCTCGTAGATGGTTCTCGTAGAGCGTTACAAAATTAGAAAATAGAATAGAATTAGCTTAATAAAGAGAATTTCACTTAAAGATAACTAGTCGTTCGTTTTGGAGTATTGGCCTCAGACGTGCTTTCGTTATTTTTAGCGATATTCCGTACACAGGGAAGTGCGATAATTAAGCCATCTGACGGGGTACGAAATACCACGTCACAGTATATTACTGGTTAAACGTTGCTACTTAGCTTATTTCTTTCCCGTTTATTACAATTATTGT
Organism: Neodiprion lecontei; assembly: GCF_021901455.1. NCBI lineage: Eukaryota > Metazoa > Arthropoda > Insecta > Hymenoptera > Diprionidae > Neodiprion > Neodiprion lecontei. Next base: position 19,938,126 of record NC_060261.1, read on the forward strand.
ATTTTCGACATTTCAATAAAGTTCATAAAGATTGTCGGAAAACTTGTGCCGTAACAAACTTTAAACAACTACAATTGTGATCTCGAGAAAGAGGCGCGAAATACAATTAATAATTGAGGACGTTGCCTAATCCTGGCGGAACTGCTGCTTGCCGACGTTCACGCGATGCAAGTTTTCTCTGTCATTTATGAAGATATCGAACTCTTATTAGAAGAATTTTGAAGGCGAAGGAGCAATCTGTGTCGTATATTTTTTTGAAATTCAAATTTTTTTTTCAGAGTCATAGAAAACAGCACTGAAATTGAGCAAATTCCCCTTGTGATAAATCAAGAACGAATTTTATTTTCACTATTCTACGGAATACACGACACAGATACATCCTTTACCTTTAATTTAGGACTAGGAGCAATAAAATCGAACTTAAGAGGTGCGAGAAAACTTGCACGAGCTGAAGCATGAAACAGCGGATTTTCGCCGCGAAAAGCGATTGCTTGCTAGCGCCATCTCTGGCTTAAGCCGCCCGTCGTACGAATCAACGGCCGTAGCAGCAGTCTGCATTTAAGGGATCGTCTCAGTGTGACCCTCCGAAAAATCACTGATTTGCGCGATTTTTTTTTTTGATGTTGTAATAAACTGATAGGTCTGGTTTTATTTTTATAAATAAATACGGATACGGAAGGATTTTTGTTACGTTCATTTATTTAGTATATGATAATCAAATAAATTGTTCAAATGACAACTTAAAAAAAAAGGTCCTTTACGGTGTCCACGATTGCGGCCGCAATTTTGATCTGAAACAAAAATTTCAAGAAGATTATTTATCTGTAGGAAAGTCGCTATCGCGCTGTGGAGGTTTTTTTTGAAATTTGACAAAATGGTGGCGGTTTGAACAAGAAGTATCGCATTTGGCCCTTATTTTTAAACAGTTTTCCGTAAAAAAAAATTGGAAGATTTCAAACAAAAAAAAGCTCCCATAGCGCGATAGAGAATGACGTTAAGAATGTTCTCTCTAAATTGGAAATAGATATCTCCAAAACTTTTCCTTTCAGAGTGCACATCGTTTTGAAAAACACCATTCCGAGAAAAACGCGTGTAAGTATTCAAGTTAGAAAATTTTAGATGAATCGTTTACTTACGATCAATCGGCGATGCCAGGTCTTGATTTTTTTCTTGGGGGTTTCACTCGTATGTCTATCCGTGGTGGATGTAAAGAACGAACTGAAATGCTTGGACAGTTTATTCTGCAAGGTTATAGAACCTAAGCACCTTAGTACACGCACAGATAGAAAAACCGTTCCCTTTCTACAAGAAACGCTGTAGCGGCCGTGATAATTTGAATTTCGATTTAGAAACTAGAGAAAATGTAAGGAACAGTGTATACTATACGATAATGCAAAAAAAAAAACGATTTTTCGAAAATTTCACACTGAGACGATCCCTTAACATGTGCAAACTCGTGATTCAAACCGCGAGCCGTGAGCGTTATTCAGTGTGTTCTTCATGAATAAATATTAGTGAAGTATCTGAAACTCCTTAATAAGTGTTCATCAGTCATTCGGTATGACAAACAAGGAAATGTTTTCAGGTATCCCCCTCCGATTTTGATGAAACTCTGGTATGTTATAGAGGGTCAAAATCGATGACATACGTTTTTTTTTGTATCGGCCAAAACTCATTTTAAAGGGGTGAAACACCCCTCCAAAATTGACCACCACCAAAGATGATTTTTCTGTTTTGCATACAAGGAGGGGATTTTGATAACTAATAATGATAGTAATAAATACCTTGTCAAAGTGATGAAAAACACAATTCGAATATTCTCAAGAACTCTTTATTTTGGGGGTTAACTTGTATATACAAAGTTCATTTTCTACGTTAGAAACAAGATGTTCATCAGAGCTCAATGAATCCAACAGCACTGTGAAGAGCATGCAAGAATACAGAATACGTGCTTTCGATTTTTTCCCGAAAACTGAATTCTTATCGACTTTTTTCCCAATATTGCGGATTATGTCTAGTATTCAGCCATGAATCATTGAATAACATTGTTTGAGGCTCGCATTCATTCTGGCATCGCTCTCTTATCATTTAACTGTTTCATCATTTTTTTTCAAGAAACGTTAATATTTTTCATTTCAAGCAGACTATCAATTGCTCGAAAATTCGATGTGTGTCATATGTAAACAAGTCATATCTCTACTTGAATTAATTCTATGGCACAGATATTTGAGGGGTGAAGGCTGGGAAAAAGATCAACAAAAAACAAGTAGTGATCATTAGCTATTTTGCGTTGAAAAAATGAATCAAGAAATTTTTTTTTGTTACTTTGATTCATACACTAAATACACCTGTAAATAGTTTTGTAAATAAATTACGTTTTTATATAATACAAAATTGTTGAAAATGTACACGATTCTACTTCCTCTACCGTGGCCACACCCTTTAAACAAAAACAAGTTCCAAGTTTATCTATAAATCGCTTTATGGATGATACTCGGTACAATAATGATATTCATCAAAAAAATGCTGTAGGCAAAGTGATTTTTTACACCAAGAACATCTTATTACTGCGACATTCGTGCAACCTTCGATTTCACAATTCGGATGAGATGACTGTCCAAATGCAAAATCGACGGGGTTATCAAATTCATCAGGTTTCTTTGCAATGAACCCACTTTTATGCCACGCATAACGAAACAAATTATGATATCGCGGAGATGACAGTTGGTTGTGAACTAAAGACTGTAATTTTATTATATTATTCCTTAAATGTGAATTTAAATCATAATCAAGAAGAACTACGGTGTCTGAAAAATGACGAATATAATTTTTCCATTTACGGAAGCCAAAAACATCGAGAGGTTGAATTTTTCCAGTGGTTCCTTTCGGTATCAATAAAGTCATCAACTTTTTGTCTGGGGGTGTTGTCTCTTGCATAACTCTAGAACAATGCCCACTCCAAGAATCAATTAGAAGTAGACTCTTCGGTCCCACTTTTGGGATAAACACTTCTTCTAACCACATTTCGAAATGCTCTGTAATGAATCATTGTGATTAATACCGTTTTAATATATGCAGCGCGAAACAAGAATTTTTATACCTGAAGTAAGTTTTCCTGATTTGGAAGCTGTGATAAAAACATTTGGCGGTCTGAATAAATGTTGTTCAACTATAGGTCCGAACGTTCCGGATGGTTATTTTAAAACAATAAATAATGGAGATAATGATTTTCCGTCCGCTGAAATTGTGGGCTGTATAGTATAACTGTGCGTTGTTGAAGTTACTGATCGTACTATGCACGACACTTGTTGAGTTCCTTCTTCCGTTAACGTTCGTCCAGAATGAATCTCTACTTGGAAACCACTCTGATCAGAAGTATATATATTTTGTAATCCATATTGGGAAATATAAGGTTCAACTCTTTTCAAAAATTCTTCAGCACTCATGTGTAAATATTCACTATTTTCCACTGATTTTCGCGTGACGAATTTATTGATTTTTCTGCTAGTAATGCGATGGATCGTCTTAAAGTTAAGTAACCACGTTGGCGATGCTTTGAATCGAAAATCCTTATGACTGATAAGTCCTTAGGCCTGTAAAGCCCATCTTCGCAGATCCGTATCATGAACAATCAAGCCTGCGTCAATGGCATTTTTCATATTCTGCAATGTATACTCTGATATGCGAGCCAATTTTTCCATGTATGCCCCTCCCTGGTTGGTTTGGTGTGCCCAACGACGCAATTGTCGTACTGATTTGACTTTTTTATATCTATGACGACCCGTATCAATTGAGCGATTTTTTTTCGTCTTTGCACTTCTCCAATATTCAACAGCTCTTCTTTTATAATCGAAACTTAAAGGTTCGTCATCTTCGGAACAGCTATCTTCAGGCCCTTCGGAAGGCACCTGAAAATCTGCATCTTCCACTGCGAACGTTTCAAGATTTTTGTAGGGCTCTTCAAAGTCAAGAGAATTTTCCTCAATCATTTCCACACTATTATATTCTGTCATGCTTTGTAATAAAATGTTTTCGAAGTTTGATACTATTTCACGTTCATCATTTGTTAACGGGGACTCGGGTATATTCATTACTTGAAATACTGCCCACAGAAGTTTAATAACGTTTATTGGATACACTTACATTGTAAACGTGAGAAGAAATTCAATAACTGCTCGAAGTTCTGTTAATAACGTATTAACGAGCACTGAACGGTCTCACGACTTTTCATATTGAAAATATCCGAAAGATACGCGTAATCGTTAAAAAAAATATCTGTGCCATAGAATAATTCAAGTAGAGATATGACTTGTTTACATATGACACACATCGAATTTTCGAGTAGTTGACAGTCTGCTTGAAATGAAAAATATTTACGTTTCTTGAAAAAAAATGATTAAACAGTAAAATGATAAGAGAGCGATGCCAGAATGAATGCGAGCCTCAAACAATGTTATTCAATGATTCATGGCTAAATACTAGACATAATCCGCAATATTGGGAAAAAAGTCGATGAGAATTCAGTTTTCGGGAAAAAATCGAAAGCACGTATTCTGTATTCTTGCATGCTCTTCGCAGGGCTGTTGAATTCATTGAGCTCTGATGAACATCTTGTTTCTAATGTAAAAAATGAACTTTGTATGTACAAGTTAACCCCTAAAATAAAGAGTTCTTGAGAATATTCGAAGTGTTTTTCATCACTTTTGACAAGGTATTTATCGCTATCATTATGAGTTATCAAAATCCCCTCTTTGTATGCAAAACAGAAAAATCATCTTGGGAGGTGGTCAACTTTGGAGGGGTGTTTCACCCCTTTGAAATGAGTTTTGGCCGATAAAAAAAATACGTATGTCATCGATTTCGACCCTCTATAACATACCAGAGTTTCATCGAAATCGGAGGGGGACACCTGAAAACGTTTCCTTGTAAGATGAGGAAAGTGTAAGGGAAAAGTGAGAAAACGGACCTGGGATGGGAATATTTGGCGGCTTATCAGCGGGAGAGGTTGGGATGAACAGAATGGCAATAAGTTCGCTCACATAGACTTGATTGTTTTCATTTTCAGACCGACCAACTAACATGCACGTTTGAATAATTCAGAACACCGTATTTTCGTAACAATCTCTTCGAATTATTATTTACCGTCCCTTTCTCAATGTGTGTTTTGTTAACCTATTTTTCCAAAAATCATTTTCCATTTTTCGTTCACTCACGATTACAAACTTACCGATGACTTATACCGCACACTGATCTACCTAACTGACTATTTGATTGTGATATTTGACATCCACTAGCCTAGGTCAATGCATGATACACTAATGAATAGAAAACATGACGTGCTATCAAAGACATTGTTGCAGCGTGAAGTTTCAATGCCAGCCACGTCCGGTACGCTACATACACGTTTCGAAATGAGCCAATCATTCAGCTCCATGAAACTTGAGACGTGAGTCAAGCACTGATTCAGCTCTATCAATTTTGTGGATTGGAAAAAAAAAATTCAGTGAGCTATCGCTGTCCTTTTCGAACAGACGTGATAATGTTTTATTCTGCAATAGCAATATATTCCCGCCTGAAATATGGTAAATTTGAATCGCAAGTGGTGGACGAAAAAAAATTAATTGTTCTTATCTATACTTCAATTACGAGAGAAAATTAAACATCTTCTATTGAGGAATATTACTATCATACGCCCCGCGATTACCTAAAAAATGGGTTTTAAGAAGTTAAAATAACCTACATTTTTCGACCATTTCTGAAGAAAAATTTGTAAATAGAAGTAAAACATTTATCTGAAACGACACCCACCAGGGGGTCAGGACTCAAATCAGACCGGCTCCAACATTTTGTACATACTTGTTAATCGGTTACATAATATATGGTCAATGTAGAATTGCTGTGAGCCAAATGATCAACGAGGAATTGGTCGCGGAAGACACGCCAACCAAATACACGATAACAGATAATATTATCAGTAGTATTACAAGGAGAGTTCTGCGTAGAAACACCTTCTTCACCGACCAAGCCGACCAATCCGCCTATACGTGCATCCCAGACGCAAACCCTTGAAGGTCACCCCCACTCTCGTAAGATAAAATGTGCTCTGCCGACCGCTCGTCGGTAAGAAAATCTCCCAAATGACCATGATCGTCGGTAAAAAATCCTCCAAATGACCATGATTGTCGTTAAAAAATCTTCCAAATGACCATAGTCGTCGGTATAAAATGCCTGAAATTGCCATGGTGTTACCCCTTGTGGGATAAATTGTGCTCTTTGTCAGTAAAGAAAATCATGTCATCGAGCGGAATCGATAACTGCATTACCGAGCGCACTCCGTGGATCCTCAATCGTTTGACCGAGAATCCTGGCATGCGTCAGGTTTTGAGAGCTTCCAGAAGGTTCGAGAAGATTCTCACGGCCTTGAACGAATCTAGACTGACAAACAATTCGTCCGACGTGTTTCGACTCGACGGTGAGCGGCATGCGGTCAAATGATTTCGGTGCGACGTTGAATTCTGAGAGACCCACTCTGGCCTTGAACGAATTTTAGACAAACTCGGAATCTCGGAATCTCGGAATCGTCCGACGAAAACAATACTCGGAATCGTCCGACGAGTTTCGACTTGACGGTGAGTGGCCTGCGGACAACGGATTGCGGTGCGACGTCTAATTCTGGAAGGTTCTAACGTACAATCGAAGACACATCATTTCGGTAGCTTCTAGAAGTTTTTCAAGGATTCTGTGTGCCTAGTGGGAGGAATACGGCTATAAGAGGCTGAATTTCAGGTCAAGAAGACAGTCTTGCATCTTTAGCTCTATTAAGGAGAACTCCAAATAAAGCCTAACTGAATCAGCGAATCGATCTGTTCTTAAAAAATATTCACGACTTGAAATCCGTTATTAACCAGAAGTCAGAACTCAACAAAGTGACAAAAACGTTAGCAAATCTAAATTTATCAAGAAACACGTAACTGCTGAACATTAAAAAAAATGGATTTCACAAAACTGAACAAAGTTGCAAGCATAAACGAATTTCTACCGACGAAGAAATTGACGGAGCTGGAAATTTTCGAAATCTACAAAGTCACCAACATTAGACGAGTCCAAACGAGGTTTGGACAGCGTGGCGTCACAGATCTGAACGACGAATTCAGCGTATTTTTACCGGCACGAATTGTGCGACTGCTGAACGAAGACGAGACCCAATACCAGAAATTGGTGCAGACGATGAAGAAGGAGCGGTTGCTCTTGCAGTATGTGGGCGGCCAGTACGGTCAAATTCAATTAAAAGATGCGTCGACTCTCGCTTAATTTATACACCGTACCTGAACAACGTGTGCAGCGTCTCCTTCTTACCAGCATGGAGCGTGCGACTACTGAACGTGATCAAGAAACAATTTCAAAAACTTAACAAACAAAAACTTTTGAAGAAGTTTCCAAGTATTCTACATTTCATAACGTTTAAGAAAATTGTATGAACATTTCCACAAAGGTTTTATTTTTTTTTTTTTTTTCCTGTACATCAACTAGATATACTACTACTACTACTACTACTACGTTGCATGCTGTCGTTTGCAGCTTTCTGAAACATACAATAATTTTTGAAATTTGAGATATGATGTATCACTCACGCACACAAAAGTATTTATCGAAGTTGTTCCAAAAGTTGTGAAATGATGAAAATATGTAAATTTGACAAACTGGTGAATTTGAAAAATTAACGACGGAGCCAGGAATCGAACCTGGTATCTAGAGATGCTTTACCGGAGACTTACTCCACTAGACCACCTAGCCGCCCTGACTCTGTTGTCGTTAATTTCTCTCATTACCAGTAAATTCAAATTTGTTTTCTTGGGCCCGATTTATGTATGAGTAAGAATTTCTTCTCTGCATGCACGATGTAAAGAGACTGTAGTGTGTAGATGTTATGTTTACCCTTTTTGAATCCTTTGCTTCCGATGAGAAGCCCGTAAGACGGCAATGCCGTCTAATCAATGAGATGGTGGTGTGCAAATCATTAATCTACGAGAGAATTTCGTTGAAAATATGTAAATTTGACAACCTGGTGAATTTGAAAAATTATCGACGGACGGATTTGTCAAATTTACATATTTTCTACAAAATTCTCTCGTAGATTAATGATTTGCACATCAGCATCTCATTTATTAGACGGCATTGCCGTCTTACGGGCTTCTCATCGGAAGCAAAGGATTCAAAAAGGGTAAACATAACATCTACACACTACAGTCTCCTTACATCGTGCATGCAGAGAAGAAATTTTTACTCGTTGTGAAATGATATTCAAGAAACGTAAGACATGTATATATCACAAAAGTTTCAAGGTTTTCGTTGTTAAAAAGAAAAAAAAGGAAAATAAATTTGTTCTAAAAGTTGTGAAATTGAATAAAAATTTTTCTTACATTTTTTGAAACAGAAAATCCTCCTCTTCATCACGTACCAGGCGGGCCACCACACCCGCCTGGTAAACGATAACGTCATTTCAAGGGTTGTTATCGTCATTACGGTCACCGTTCGCCATGTGCATGCTCATTGCCAACCTTACTGATTGTACCAGAAAATCGTCAGGTATTTCGAATATCCACTCTATAAGAACCCGCACATGTTGTAAAATGTTTACGTACTACATTTTTTTTTTTGAAAATAATCTGAAAAAAACGCACACAAGTGAAATTATTTCAATTCACTCGAGTAAAATCGAAAAATTGTTGTTGTACACTCGAGGAAAAAAAAAAAAACTGTATGAGTGCACTGATTTCAATCGCCTACCTTGACAGTCTGCAAGCTCAACTGTTAATAAATTCATCAGACGGACGTAACACCCCACTCTTCATACAGCTTCTTCATATGTTTTAGGTTCACGATTGAACTAATACCAAATCATAAAGTGGTTGACACTTGTCGGTTACGTTTGCAGGATATATCCTTCTCACTCTGTCCTACTGCACTAGTGCGTAGACCTCGAAATCGTAAAAATGACACTGTGGGGCAAAGTAAAACATCCCCGTAAAACTCTCGGTGAACGATATCTACTAAGCCTATCACAGTTCCATGTATAACTCGAGCGATTAGTTCACTCTCACAGCTCTCTCTCGTGCATGAGGCGGGCGAAACTTGTTCGCCAAGTTCCAAGAACTGCCTTGCCATCTTCCACGCGCTGTAGGTTCGTTCGAATGATATCATCAAATTTTTTTCGCTGAAGAATATTGCATACGGTTGTTCACGGATTTTCGGCAACGTGTGAGTCACGTCGGTGTTCACCCATAAAAGGGACCGTGTCAGCGTAGAGCGGTCATTCTAGAGCAAGCTTTGCAACTCTATCTTTGTCAAGTGCGTGACCGGAAGAAGAAGAAACATGGATTCTGAAAAGTGTTGGAAATCAATACAAATCATGGAACGGCGTTCAAGATTTTATCTGAGAAATCGTCACCGGCGGAGATTGCAAAATGGATTCGATTCGGAACCCAAAATACCAAGCTTTTGAATGAAATCTTACGCAACAACGCCTTAACGATCGGGGAGAAGACAAGAATTTTGACTACAACTGGAATTCTGAAATCGTTGACGGTCAAATTTCAACAATTTTGAAAAGTGGGTGACGGATTACGAAGCTGACGAAGAAGCGATCGAGTACGGTGGGAAGATTTAGAGACAGCTTTCGAGAGCCGAATTCGAACGGGAGCCATTATCAATCTGCGGCATAAAGATTTGAACAGGTTTTTGGAAGATGCGAAACACCTCGTCGTTGCAAGACTGAAAAAATGCTACGAAAAGTGGGAAGTTTAAAAGCAAACTGTGTCTTGTGTTGTAAATTCAATATAACGAGAAACGCTGAACTTGTTGAAGGAATGAAATATTTTAACACCAGAAACCAGATCATCCTCCAGCCAGCTGACATACCCTGGTGGTTCGAAGAGAATGTGAAGCAAAAAGTGTTGGCCAAGGTGGAAGATTTTCGGGAGAGAAACTCTGGTTGGTCGCTGACTGAGATGATCAATTTGACTGTGAATATCAACAAGTACGTGCCACTGCGAGGCGGTGTGTTCACATACACACCACTACCCAAAGATATTCAAGATAAGAAGGCTGTCGTCAACATCCGTAACAGCGACTCCTATTGCTTTCTATGGTCGGTCACTGCAGCCCTCTTTCCAGCCAACAACAATCCCAGCGAAATCACTTCATATCCACATTTCAGCTCAGTGCTACAATACGACGGTTTGCATTTTCCAATGTCTTAAGACCAGATTCCAAAATTTAAGAAACTTGACAAACTTTCTATTCACGATTATTGGTATAGATAGTACGGGAAAACAAAAGCGTAGTAAAATTATACCCATTCATTTAAGTCGAAACAAGTCTGATGGACCTACAAACCATGTTTTAGTAATAGAGTTTGGAAACGAAAATGACGATGATGGTATGGAAAATATTGAAAAGAATATAACACATCATTTTGCATGGATTCGGAATTTATCGCGGTTGACAAGTTCCTAAATTTCTAAATGTAATGGTCGTACGTGGTTGTGCGATAGGTGTCTATCATACTTTCAGTCTGAAAGGTGTTTGTTCAAGCACAATGTAGATTGCATGAATTTGAATAAAAACAAAGTTATCTTACCAGTAGAAGAAGACAAGATTCTTAAATTGGAAAATTTTCAACACTAAGAAACCGTTCCGTTTTGCGTTTACGCCGATCTAGAATGTTTACTGCAGCCCACACATGAAACTTTTGGGAAAAATAGAACAATTTATTAGAAGCATCTTCCGTATAGTGTAGCTTACTATCTGCATTGTGCGTTTGACGATTCGCTTCCAAAATTTAAAATTGATCGCGGAGAAACTTGCATCCAATGGTTTGTGAATGAGTTGAAGGAATTGGCACATTCGTTAGAGGGATACTACAAGACTGTTGTACCGATGGAACCACTAAATTTCAATCAGATCAACGAATTTGATTAATCGGCAGTTTGTCTTATTTGTGAAAAACCGTTCACGCCCACAGACGTGAAACATCGGGATCACTGTCATTTCACCTGAAAGTACCGTGGTGCTGCTCACCGCAGCTGTAATCTAAATTACCAAAATTCGCACACTATCCCAGTGATATTCCACAATATGTCGGGTTACGATTCGCATTTTCTGATCAAAGCCCTAGCAACGTCATTCGAAGGTACTGTTAAACTACTACCTGTTAATGAAGAACAGGACATTTCCTTCACAAAATTCGTTAAGGGAACGGATGTAACGTTCCGTTTCATAGATTCGTACCGTTTCATGCCTAGCAGCCTCGATAAATTATCATCGTATCTGGACGATTGTCAAAAAACAATAAGACGTAAATTCTGCAGTAGCTTGAGCAAATTTCGGTTATTGTCTAGGAAAGGTGTCTTCCCGTACAAATACATAGACAGTTGGGAAAAGCTCGAGGTGAAACATTTACCAGCTAAAGAACAGTTTTATTCAAAATTGAATGACCAGAATTTGTCAGACGACGATTACGCACACGCGTGCCACGTATGGCAAATTCTAACGTTCAAACTTTGGGAGAGTATTTGGACTTGTATTTACAGACGGACGTGTTTTCACTGGCTGACGATTTTCAAAATTCTTGACAGAATTGTTGGACGACGTACAAACTAAACCCATTACATTATTACACAGCGCCCGGTCTGTCGTTTGATGCAATGTTAAAATGTACAGGCATCGAACTCGAGCTTGTCACCGACATAGACATGGTTATGTTCATCGAAAAGGGTATTCGAGGTGGTGTATCACAGTGTTCGAACAGATACGCAAAGGCCAACAATAGATATGTGAGAGAGGAATTCGATCCTGGGGTCGAAGAATCTTATCTCATCTATTTTGACGTTAAGAATTTGTACGGTGCTGCTATGAGCTTTGCTCTGCCATACAGTTCCTTTGAATAGGTATCAGACTTCAGACAATGCGACGTTTTTACTATCTCGGACGATGTGGAGTTTGGTTACATGCTGGAGGTAGATTTGGAAAATCCAGCGGAACTGCATGAAACTCATAAAGATTTACCATTGTGTCCGAAACACTTATGTACCTCCGATTTTGAACGATAAACAGCCAAAATTAACGCCACGCTATTTTCGGAGGAAAACTACGTTGTTCACTATACCGTTTGGAAACAATGCTAACAATGAGGTATAAAGTTGGTTAAAATTCACCGAGTTCTCAAACTCAGACAAACGTCGTGGCTCAAAAAATACATAGATTTGAATATCGATTCGCGGAAAAAATCTCACAACGAATTCGAGAAAAATTTTTACAAACTGATGAACAACGCAATTATTGGCAAAACAATGGAAAATGTGAGGAAGTATAGAGATGTCAGGCTGATCACAAAATGGAATGAAAGATAGGCTGCTAGAGCCACCATAGCCAAGCCTAATTTTCACAGCTGCACCGTTTTCGACAGAAAGACGATTATCGCCGAAATGACTAAGACGAAAGTCAATTTAAGTAAACCATTGTATGCAGGTTTTTCCAACCTGGATCTGTCTGAAACATATATCTGTGATTTTCATCATAATTATATTGAGCAGAAATTTTGCAACCGAGCAAAATTAATGTATACGGATACCGACAGTTTGATTTACAACTTTACCGTCTCCGACATATACGAACATATGAAGGAGGACTTGCATAAATTCGATACGTCTGATTATCTTGTTGACAACGCTTATGGAATGCCTCGAGCGAACAAAAAAGTTCTCGGCTTGATGAAGGACAAGAATAACGGAAAAATAATGTTGAAATTTGTAGGATTAAGAGCAAAAGTGTACGCATTTCGAGTCTTCGGAGACGAGAAAGACAATAAACGTGCCAAAAGTGTTAGAGGAACAGCGTTTAGAAAAGTAACTTCCAACGATTATTTGGAATGTGCGTTGAAACGTGAAAACTTGCCCACAAATCAGCATTTGATATCAAGTCGAAAGCACGAGGTATACACCGTAGAACAGCAGAAAGTGGCTCTGAGCTGGAATGACGACAAGCGGATCGTGTTTCAAAACACAACCGACACGCTTCCGTGGAGTTACAAGCCTGCACCTTAGCTTTATAATTATCGTGTAGTAATCTATGTAGGACTCAATTCATAACCGCACCATGATGTATAAAATATCATTATGTAGGATGGTAAATAAGAACGCTCCGAAATATGAAAAATTGTACAACGATGCATATGTCTGTCGATTGTCTAAAAAATAAAGACGCATACTTGTTATGTGTCGGGTATAAAATGAAGAGGCACATACGTTTTTTACAAAAAAATTCATTTATTCAAATGTTACATGTCCGATTCGTTTATCCAACTGTTGTGTTTATTGTCAAAACCTAACAATTTAACATATATTTTTCTTTCACGCTTCTTAAGCACCTTCTCCACCAGATAGATATCCGGATGTTTGACCTTGAGGAGCTCTTGTTCGTAGAAACCACCAGCGATGGGTTGATCTCGGTAGTCTTTGAGCTTGTACGTCACAGGATGAGTATTTTCCACTCGACTTATCGTGAATATTTCAGTCGTCCAATTGAAAGTGCAACCTTTCTCGAAGACATTTTTGAATTCGCTGATTCGAACTTTGTCGCCAGATTTGAATTTTGCCGATATGTTAGGTATCGCTCGAAGCCCTCCGTACGCCTGACGTAATAACAGCCTCTCGTTTGCAACGGTGACATCCGACGGTTTCATTCTTATGGTTTGGTGTTTGGTGTTGTTGTAAGCCGAAACCAAATCAGATTAGATGTCGAGCTACTTGTAACTTCCTTGCATGCTGAACCGTGTCCACATCTTACCTTTCAGCGTCCGATTAAAACGTTCACAGATCGAAGCCTTCAAATAACTGTACGTGGAGTAAAGTTTGATTCCGTAGCGTATCATAAGCGATTCGAATTTCGAGTTGTAAAATTCCGTTCCTCTGTCAACGTGTAAATTTTCCGGCACCCGTCCTTGGACAAGCACAGATTCCATTGCCTTCGTAACATTATCTCCAGACTTGCTCTTTATCGGTATACCCCACGCATACTCTGAAAAGATATCAAAAACCGTGAGCATGTACTTGTAGCCTTTGTTTTGTCCAGCATACGACGTCATATAAGCAAGATCCGCCTGCCAGGTATCGTCGATGCCGCGCACGTCTACACGTCGACGCGGGTAATTCCGGCGTGTAGGCTTACGCAGTTCCGTCAGCAGTGCTTGCTTTTTCTTGTTCATATTCCAACGCTCTTAGTCTGATGCCTAATTTGGAAATGATTTCTGCGTTTCGAATCGACAAGTCTCCACCTGTTTCAAAGTCTGTGTAGAAGGTATCCGAGGCTTTTTCCGTGATGATCTCCAAAGCTTTGATCATTTGATCAAGGTTGTCGATTTGTTTTTGCAGCACATTGAATTTTCGTCACAAGGTTTTCAAAGTTACAGCATTGTTCGGCTCTACGGGATCGGCGACATTGCACAGTCTCTTGTTCCGTATATCGTAATGCCCATCCGCTGCTATTTGAAACCCGACACCCGGAGGACCGCGAGTGCTCGCAGCTGTGTTTTTATCCAGCTGACGTCCAAACACGTCGACGCTTATCTCGTAAATGATTGCAGAGTCGACGAGAATTGGCTAATAAATGATTCCGGCTTCCCGTAATTTTTCCAAAACTGACATAATTTCATTGTTGTGACTTGTATTCCCAGCCGCTTTAGATGCCATAAGCAAACGAAGACGTTCCACCAGCGTCGTTCCGTTAGCGTCGTCCCAGAAAACATAATCTGTTTCAACACCTTGTCGAGTAACCCAAGCCTGAGGTAGCAGAATACCTTTGCCCGTACGCTTCGACATCTGTGACGATGGTGATACGCATTTGCCTCACGTAGGCCTTTCGGATAGGCTTGGTGGCGCTATAGTACTTTTTGTGAGAATTTGTTGCGAGGAGGATATTTCTGTAATTCTCCTTGTCGTTGCGGGTAACGTGAGCGCTGTTGGGCATCTTTTTGTACAGCAGCTCCAGCAGTCCCTGAGTTTTCGGATAGAGCGTGCCGCCTATGCGAACGAAATCGCGCTTAAAGCTCATCGTTGAGTCACCAACCATCAGCCCGGCAGTAGAAAGACTCCCTACCCCGTACACGGTATCTAACACGTGCTGTCTTCGTTTATCGTTGAGCATCTCAAGATATTCATTTTCTGATCTCACCGACGATTTCGTAACAGTTTGATCCTCTTCCTCTGCAGTTGCAAAAGAATCTTCTGCTTCCATTTCGTTCTTCGGCTCATCCTTCGTTTCAGTTTTAAGTTCTTTCTTTACCTCTTCGTTGACAAGTTTCGTGCCTCGAGAAACATCGATTAATTCCTGCAGCGGGGTTACCACAGGTTTGAAGACATTCTTCATTGTTTCCTGCAGCGACTATTTTCCCGTCTTGAGGATTCTGTGCTTACGACGAATCGCATTACTCGCTTGAGCGATACGATGTAAGACTTTTTTTTTCTTACGAATTTCCTGCATGTTGACACAACTAGTTCTGGAAAGCTACTGTTCCGTTGCCTTTGAAGATCGTCTATTTTATTCTTTTGTCATGTTTATAAAATTTTCAAATCCCCCCCTATACCGGCAATTACCGAGCTCTCTATCCTTGTCGATCACTACGAACCCATATTTGTGACCGTTCCAGCATGCCGCACACAAGTCTTCAAATTCTACGTACGACATATCGGTGTTGACATGATCGTTGTACACAGGTCTCAGATTCATCTCGTCTTGTTTGAATAGGACCAGCAAGTTGGTATTGTCGCCACGAGATGCTCAGGGATTCGAGCGTACGTCTGACAAAATAAGAACAGTCTACATCGTGATGTCTACCCATACAAAAATACGCGCGTATGTTAACCTGCATCTCGCACGCTACGTCATCGAATATTATGATCGAGTTAGGTTGCGTCTCGTTCGGTGCAATGACGTGCTCATGCTCGTTAAAAGGGTAATACCCAACACCGTCGACATTTTCGAGCACTTGATTCAGAAACTTGCATTTTGGTCGATTGAGAGATTTTGAGTAAACGTACAGATTTTCGAACCTCGAACCGTTCGGATGTGTTATAAGCGCAAATAATGCGTTGGTTTTGCCACAGTTAGATGGTTCGCAGAATACCGCACGTACACTACT
This sequence comes from Neodiprion lecontei, assembly GCF_021901455.1. Taxonomy (NCBI): domain Eukaryota; kingdom Metazoa; phylum Arthropoda; class Insecta; order Hymenoptera; family Diprionidae; genus Neodiprion; species Neodiprion lecontei. The sequence continues at coordinate 19,954,321 of NC_060261.1, forward strand.
CGGCAACAATTCGCCATGACGTTCTTTCCGTTTTGTACTCTGCCGCGTAAATTTGTCAAAATTCATCACGGGCAGCTTGGTCGATTGTGTCTCGAACCTCATCTCGAACGTAACTGGCTGAATTTTCCGTGAATGCATCGTTTATTACAACTTTCTCTCAGTCGCAGAGCGGACATGATTGTGCACACACGCGATCGTGAGCGATCCTCAAGAAAGCGATCAAGTGGGAAAGGTTTGGTAAATAGTATTATCAACAAACTCCCGATCGAGTTGCATGTTCCTAGTTACCAATACTGCGGTCCTGGTACGAAGTTGACGAAAAGACTCGCGAGAGGCGATTCCGGTATTGAGCCTCTCGATGCAGCGTGTGAAAAACACGATATAGCGTACTCGAAAAATAGTAAGAACCTTGAAGCTAGAAGCATTGCGGATAAAATATTAGCCGAAAAAGTCTGGAAACGGGTTCTCGCAAAGGACGCAAATTTGGGTGAGAAGGCAGCCGCTTGGGCTGTAGCTAACACGATAAAGGTGAAAACCAAGTTAGGCATAGAGTGTCCAAAACCAAAAAACGTTTCCTCGAACAAAATCATACGAGCTGCGGAACAGTCTATGATTCGGAGCTACGACGCTAAAACGAGCATCAAGTCTGCACTCAAAGGTGCTCAAGAAGCTGTGGAAAAAGAGGGTGGTAAACATAATGTGCGATCACCGCGCGTTCTACCGGTACCCTCAAAAGTTGGCGGATTTCTACCTTTTCTCATACATATTTTTGCCGGTCTCAGCGCTACGGTTGCGTTAGCGGGAGGTGCTGCGGGTATAGCAAAGGCTGTAAACGATGCAAGCGCGGCTAAACGAGAATTAGAGGAAAGCAAACGGCATAACGAAACGATGGAAACGATCGCCTAAGGTAAAGGTCTCTATCTCAAACCTTATAAAAGGGGTTCCGGTCTTCATCTTTCAAAAAATTAAATGTGAAGCTAGCACGCCGAGCGTTGACCAACTGGGATTATCCGAAGTATGCAAAAATCATGAACATTCCATACTTCCGAGGTGTCTTCATGCGCAACGAAATGCCCAAAACCGGACCGCGTAAAAACGAAACAGCTGCAGTCAATCTCGATGAGAAAGATGGCCCTGGGACACACTGGGTTGCATATAAGAAACGCGGCAGAGATGTAGTTTACTTCGACAATTTCGGTCATCTTCAACCTCCGTTAGACCTCGTGAAATATCTTGGTGTTGGTAGCGTTAAGTACAACGACAAAAGGTATCAGGATTACGGTACATTCGATTGCGGACATTTGTGTCTGAAATTTCTAAGCGATGAGCTATTTAAACATGACACGTGATTTAATAACGTCAGTCGAGCACTTGCAGTCATGGATGATTCGTTTACATCAACGATATCGGGAACGTCTTTCATTCTCGGAGCGCAATATTTTCCTCCGATCGAACTTGCTCTGAACAAAAATCATGTTCTTGGTCTCGTCGAACTGTTAACCTTCAATTCCATTCCCAACGTTGATGTCGGTCATAATAAAATATACGTAGCCCATAAGGTAGTCACTATATTCACTGGCAGCTACGAAATTGAGGATATTGAAAAGTATGTTCAAGACGCGTTAAAAAATACCAACATTGAAATCAGCATAAAGCCTAACAATAATACGTTATGCAGCGAAATCAAATGTAACCATATCGTAAATTTAGAACCTGACGATTCTATTGGTCAACTTCTCGGATTCACACCGCGCGTATTGGCAACTCACCAAACTCACTATTCGGACATGCCTGTAACTATTCTCAAGGTCAACACGTTGCGAGTCGAATGCAGCATTACAACGGGCGCCTACGTCAATAGACATGAAGTGCATACTATTCACGAATTTTTCCCTATCTTTGCACCGAAATATGAGATCGTGGAAGTGCCGTCTTACGTCATTTACCTTTCGATCACCGTCAAGACCATAGATTACGTACAGCTTCGGTTAGTCGATCAAGACGGAGATCTGGTTAATTTTTGCGGAGAAGTTAAAACTGTGAGACTCCACATCAAATCGCAATAAAAGATGGGTGTTGTATATCACAGACTGTCAAAGAGTAGGTATATCAGTGAGTCGGCATGTCCCGATAAAGTCAGTCATCGATCGATTCCTGAACCGCTAACACGTCGAAACGTGGAGTTCCTGATAGCTTTGGGTATAAAGCTGACACCTTTTGGAAAAGAAATTTCCGACAAATAAAACTGCGATTCTGCTGTTTCGTTGTATGCTAAGTACCATGAAGGAGGAAATCTTGAGCATTCAAACACCTGTCGTCTTTGACGAATCAATCGCCCACCAAGAAATACACGCACACAAACTGTACGCATCGTCAACTTTCAACAAAAGCGATGAGATCCGAATCACCGTTCAGCATCAGGATTTATGCGTATTACCGAGCAAGAGTTCGCTGCATATCTCGGGAGAATTGCTCAAATCGGACGGCACCGCAGTAGCGATCACAACTTTAGTCAATAACGCCATTTGCCATTTGTCCGAAGATGTACGGTACGAACTAAACGCTGTAGAGATTGATCAATGTAACAACGTTGGTCCGACCAGCCTGCTGAAAGGTTTTGCTTCGCTCAACCCTGGTCAAAGTTGGCTTATGGAAAATGCTGGATGGCTCGATGTTCAGGAAACGAAAAAATCGATGCCGATGGAAACTTTGACGTAGTTATTCCCTTGAGCATGATATTGCGCTTCTCTGAAGACTATCGCAAGATCATCGTTAACGCGAAACACGAGCCGATTCTTACAAGATCAAAAAGTGATTCAAATGCCATCGTTCAAATCAAGACGAAGACTTGAGAATCGTGATCGATCAGGTGGAATGGTTAGTACCCTATGTGAAGCTCTCGGACCAACGAAAAATCGCACTGTTGAATTTCATTGAGAAAGATACACCAGTCTCCATGAGCTTCCGCATTCGGGATTTGTACGAATATCCTTTGCTACCGGCAACAACGAAACACGTTAGAACTGTGAAAACGTCGACCCATTTGGAAAAACCGCGATTTGTCATGCTCGGTTTTCAAACGAATCGAAAAAACAAAGCCGGCAAAAATGCCAGTCATCTTCATGACTGTAACATAACTGACGTCAAGCTCTTCTCGAATTCCGAGTATTATCCGTACGATAACCTGAACTTGGACATGAGTCACAATCGCTTTGCATAACTGTACGAGATGTACGCAATCTTTCAAGCCACCTATCACGGCAAAGAACCTGAGCCTCTGTTGACGAAGAGCGAATTTCTACAGTACGAACTTTTGATTTTCATCGACTGTTCGAAACAAAACGAGGCTCTGAAATCTGGACCGGTCGATATTCGTATCGAATTTGAGGCTAAAAATAACTTTCCTACTGGTACATCTGCCTACTGCTTGATTTTACATAATCGTATAATTGAATATAACCCGCTGAGTGGTGGGGTGAGGAAATTGGTATAAAAACCTTGAACTTTGTGACAATTCTTTCGGTATTTTTCACGATAAAGTTCATAGTCGACGTACAAGCATTCAGAAGACCCGGTCCCGATTTTACACCCAAAGAGTTGGCAGTTGTGTCACTCGACGAAGATACCAACCCGTTAATTTTTCTCTTCGAACCTCCGTACGATTGGAATTATTCACTCGCTCCATTCAAAAGCGAAAATTTGTGGCTGTCACGGAATTATCATGGACTTTCCTGGGAATGTGGTGATTTACCTTTCGAGAAGCTCGACTTCACCATCGAATGTATGTCGCTGCGTAATGCTACAACAGTTCACGTAGAAGGTTTGGAGAAGAAAAGCTGGCCGCAGAAAATTCTGGGTGAAAAAGTTGAAGTCGTTGATTTGGTGGATTTAGGTTGTCCGTCATTGCAGAAATTGAATAAAATGACAGACGCGATTTCAAACTGTACGCATCATGCTATATTGCGTCCAAACTGTGCACCTCAAAACATATTGTTACTGCGAAATTGTTCACTCAAACACAAAAGACAATCGGTATCCACTCGAACAGTTATTCATTCTTATTGCGTAAAGAATGGGTACGATACCGTTGAGTAAGAAACATGTAATTACACTCATATATCAGCATTATGAATTTCATGTAAAACTGTAATCTGAAGTTTTTTTTTCAATAAAATATTTTGCATCGTCAACATCAACCGTTAATTCAAAACCTGTGTCCTGCTAGTTAAGAGTCTATTTCAGAACCTTCCAGAACTCAACGTCGCACCGCATTTCGTTGTCCGCAGGCCGCTCACCGTCAAGTCGAAACTCGTCGGACGATTCCGAGTATTGTTTTCGTCGGACGATTCCGAGTATTGTTTTCGTCGGACGATTGCGAGAATCTTTCAGGGTCAAAGAAGCTCTTTCTCACGGTCCCGGACCGCTCGCCGTCAAGTCGAAACTTGTCGAACGCATTGTTTGTCAGCCTGCATTCGTTCAGGGTCGAAGCAGCCGCATACAAATTTCAGAACCTTCCGGAATTCGACGTCGCACCGCAATCCGTTGTCGGCAGACCGCTCTCCGTCAAGTCGAAACTCGTCGGACGATTCCGAGTATTGTTTTCGTCGGACGATTCCGAGATTCCGAGATTCCGAGTTTGTCTAAAATTCGTTCAAGGCCAGAGTGGGTATTTCAGAATTCAACGTCGCACCGAAATCCTTTGACCGCATGCCGCTCACCGTCGAGTCGAAACACGTCGGACGAATTGTTAGTCGGTCTAGATTCGTTCAAGGCCGTGAGAATCTTCTCGAATCTTCTGGAAGCTCTCAAAACCTTACACATGCCAGGATTCTCGGTCAAACTTCAGAGGATCCACGGGGTCCGCTCGAACGCCCGAGGATTCACGCAGTGCGCTCGGTAATGCAGTTATCGATCCCGCTCGATGACATGATTTTCTTGACCGACAAAGAGCACAATTTATCCCACAAGAGGTAACACCACGGCAATTTCAGGCATTTTTTACCGACAATTATGGTCATTTGGAGGATTTTTCACCGACAATCATGGTCATTAGGAGGATTTTTTACCGACGATCATGGGCATTTGGGAGATTTTCTCACCGACGAACGGTCGGCAGAGCACATTTCATCTCACGAGAGTAGGGGTAACTTTCAAGGGTCTGCGTCTGGGATGCACGTATGGGCGGATTGGTCGGCTTGGTCGGTAAAGAAGGTGTTTCTATCCAGAACTCTCCTTGTTATACTACTGTTCACGAGTTTAACGAGGTCAGATCTACAATAGAATTCGTCGAAGTCGATCTGTTTTGCTCGGAGGTAACACCCAACTCTCCGATTTCTATAACGGCAGACAATAAGGACACGACAGTTGTAGGTACAAGCATAATCGGAAGTGTTTCGCACACAACCGACAATAATGTGGTGGAAGACCATGAGTTTCAATTTGAAAGAATAGTGAATCAATCCAAAGTCAAATCAAATCCCCCATCCGCGTTGGCCGGCAAAAGAATAGTGGATATAAATCACTTCCTGAGCAGTATCAAAAAATTAGCTTTTCATCCACCTTATGATTGTACGTTTGCTAACATGGAACCTATATCCGAAAGCCGGACAGGATTTATTTCAACCATCACCTTCAAATGTAAATTTTGTAATAAGATCGAATCAATAGCCTCAGAAGACCGGAAATCGGATTCGTCATCTTCAAACTCAGCCATAGTATCAGGAATTGGGTCCACAGGTGGTGATTTTTCTTAATTCAAAGAAATTAGCGCTGCTATGGATATTCCTTGCATGACTAAGAAAGCATGGAATATATTTCATAAAATTGTCAGTGATGCCTATCATGATTTTGCTCGGGAAGAGATGATCAAGGTTGGAATCGAAGAGGCGAGGTTGGCTCGTGAAGCAGGTGACGTTGACGAAGACGAGTACCCTTGCGTAACGGTTGTTGCGGACGGATCTTGGGTCAAACGATCTTACCGTCAAAAATATGATTCTCTTTTGGGTGTAGCAGCAATTGTAGGGTAGAGGAGGAAAAAAGTTTTGTTTATCTGGGTTCGAAACAAGTATTGTTCCATTTGTAATGGGTTGAAACAAGATGAGTCAAAATCAGTCGTGGATCATAAGTGCGCCAAAAACTGGGGGGGGGGGGGTTATAGTACCGCGATGGAATCTGACGTAATAGTAGAGGGATTCAAATGTAGCTTAGAAATGCAGGGCCTAAAATATATCAAATTGATAGGAGATGGAGATAGAGCGTTTACCGGAAGCTTATCGATGCAATGCCGTATGGACAGGAGGCACTAGTCGTGAAAATTGGATGCCGCAACCATGTGCTCCGAAACTATGTTACTTGACTGCGAGATCTATGTGTCAACCGTAAGATCGGTACAGTGATTCTGCAAGATTTTTTGCCCAAAAGCTTGAAACGCCTACTTTATGCAGTAACTTCTGCTATTCGTCATCGAAAAGCAGAAATTCATTAGCCGCGATACGTTCGGGTCGAGGAATTGCGTAAAGATATAAAAGACGGTCCGAATCATGGTTTTGGGGACCATCGGTTGTGTATAGACCGTGGTTATTTCTGCGACGGTAATCCGAAGCCGGGTGAAACAAACCATGTGCAGGATATGAATGCGATTGGTATCTTCCAAGAGATCCTTTTGGCAATGAATCGCACTCACTGAGCATGTCTCTAGCCTGATATGGGACGTTGACAACAACGTGGCCGAGTTGTACAACGCACATTTTTCTAAGGCTATAGGAGGCAAGCGTGTCAATTTTATCCTTCGAGGATCACATCAAGCAAGATGCGAATCTGCCATAGTGAGGATGAATGTCGGTGGACAGTTCCATGCGTTAGTCAGACAGAAATTAGGGATGGGTGGGCAGGAAAAATTCACCGTCAAGTATTGTACAAATAAATCGTGATCTCGTCACTGTCGAAAGCCGGCTTTCAAATCGAAATCAAAATCTTTTGCCGCCCAGTCCGCTGACACCGACTACGGCGCGGACGCTGCATGTCCGTCGCAACCAGACATGTCCGAAGAGAAATTGGCTGCCGCTAAGAAGGATTTCGTGCAAGACTTGTATTCGGTGGATACACTGGTAATCGAACGGCAAACTAGAGGGCAAAGCACGTCTGACGAATAGTACGATGAGCGTAGAAAGCGGTTGACTGCCTCGATATTTGGTGAAATTTGCAAACGACAGCCACAACCATCTTGCGCCAAATTAGTTGAACGAATTCGCTATACCGATTTCCATGGTAACGCGAGTACAAGGTGGGTATCGGAAAGGAGCCTTCGGCGATCAGTCAGTTTGCTCCGGAATATGGAGTTACGGTGGAATCCAGTGGTCTAGTGATAGACAAGGAGTTACCGTTTCTCGCGGCGTCACCTGATGGATTGGTGGACGAGGACGCCATTATCGAGGTGGAATGCCCCGCTTCTGCCAGAGAGCTGACTCGAATGGAGGGCGTAGAGTCAAAAAAAATAAAATTTATGTCCATTACGAATGGTGAAGTCAAGTTGATAACGGCACACAATTATTTTGATCAGGTGCAGGGTCTTCTCCACAGTACGAAAAGGAAGTGGTGCTATTCCGTAGTTTGAACGCCGGAAGGACTGATCTTTGACAAAATTATTCACGACGACAATTTTTGGAAATTGAAAATGGTGTTACGTCCGTGAGTGGAGTTTACTCCTGAGCGGTAGGAGTAACTGGTTGGCTTCGCTTTTACGTTCCAGGTCAACCGGAAATCAGGATGAGTATTGAATAAACTTGAGTATGTTTGATATATCGATTATATGTTTATTGCGTAGAAGTTGAGATACCGGTAGGAATGAATTGTGCTGTGCGAAAGATATATAAGAAGTCCGGATGTGGAGTTGTCGAGAGTTAGAATAGGAGTGTCGCTAGAGACTTGAAACGTACGGGTGCAAAAAGGGTGTGAAGATGCTAAAGGTAGGGAATAGAATTTGACGGGTAAGCGCGATAGTGAATAGTGTGAGACTAAGTAGAGATAAGAGGACAGGACAGAGCCATGAGATTCATGTAAGAACTGTGGGAGAGTTAGCGAGTAGGAAAAATAAAGAGAAGTGGTATGCCGGACGTAACAATGGAAAATGAATTAGCGGACTTTTCTCATTTCGGGTTTTTGCCAGAAATAGTAGACTCCAGACGCGCTCGACAACTTCCGATTGAGACCCTCCTCAAATAATTGAAGCTAGAAATTCTGCAGTCCAATCAAAAAACTCAACGACTCATGTTTCCACCCGTAAGTAAAAGAAAACTACAACTGACAGTACTAACGAGTAACTATACAGACATTCATACATATTTGTATATTTTTCCTTCCATTTATAACTATTTCACAATAATGTCTCACACAGAAAACTATTACTAATTCAAGAATATTTCATTTCTCGGATAAAGAGTACGCTGTTTTTTTAATAAAAATATCACATATTCTTGAATGGATAATACTCAGCACTTGATTCAAGAATATTTTAATTCTTGATTGAAGGATTGTTTTCTTTGTGTGTAGACCATTTTTTTATTTTTTGTATTACTAGGGGCTTCGCCCCTGCGCGCTTCGCGCGGCAACCCCATCTCGGCGCTACGCGCCTCGTTGTTCGGCGCTTCGCGCCTCACTATTTCCTTACGCATTGTCTAGTAGACAGGCAAATTCCTTCATGTTGATTTGATGACAGGTCTGCAACTGTTGATCGATTGTTTTCGATCAACCCGACATTGCTATTGGCTCCCTATGCAGGTCTGCTCAGATTATTTTCGGAAACGAATCCACTCACATGTACAAAACTCCCGATGCCACGCAACCCCAATTGCATTCGGTGACTTATTTTGCTATAGTTATTATTTTCAGATTTTTTTACGTATATCTACGTTGTGACGTGGTATTTCGTACCCCGTCACTTTGATTAACTATCGCACTCCCCTAGGTACAAATATCGCTAAAAATAACGAAAGCACGTCTGAGGCCAATACTCCAAAAATGAACGACTAATTATCTTTAAGTTGAATTCTCTTTACTAAGCTAATTGTGTGCTATTTTCTGATTCTGTAACGATCTACGAGAACCATCTACGAGACCTTCACGTCAAGATACCAGGACACTGTCTGACAGGGGTCACGTACCAGCTCAACATCGACCACCACCGACTACAGACGAACGAATACCGCTGAAACCACTCCCGATGGATGCCTATCTAGTTGTCGAACAGGGTCGTGCGTGATGCACAAACAGTACCTCCGACTATTTAAGACTTATCGGCCAGGAGGCGAACCACGAATGAATGCTTCTACCGCTCGGATGCATCGTTAGGCGGCGTACAGGGCTGTGCGTCAAAAACACAAGAAAGCCTCCCGTCGACGATACTTATCAGCCCGGAGCTGAACCGACCCTAACATCTACTAAGTCGTTGTCTATCAAATAGAGGACGGATTTCTCTTCACGAACCGTCCTATCGAAGGACTGCGGCGTGGAGTAGGCTAAGGATATGCTGACCACGTGGATCTGGTGGATCTAATGTGGGGATCCGGGTTGACGACCATCACCACCAGATCGTTCCGGCATGAGGGCTTCAATGAGCGAGGGCCGGGATGCAGCGCCGACGAAATAGCTGCAACGGGGAGTACCAGTAAAGCAAGGAGTGAGGTACAGTCGGTCGCAAGTCCAGGAGACCGGTGACGTAATATTGCCGCACACCTCAATATCGCAATACATGAGCAGTGCGACCTCCCCTCTCACCAACGATACCGCACAGCTGAGGGAAAACATCTCTGACCACCTTCCGACGTCCCGATACCTCGATACCTGTCGTCGAGGGAGAAGAAAAACAAGCGGCGAGGGATTATCGCCGCCTATCCGTAGACCAGACCTACGCGACCTGATAGTCCAATTAGAATACCGCAAATTTGAGGAAGAATCACGTGACAGCAGCTCGACGAAAATCAGGATCATCGCTCATCTCGTCACTCTACGTTTAGTTTTTGAATAATCACGACGTGCTATCGCCATATTTAGTGTCATTACCGCTACCTGCAAATCTAGTTCTCGCTATCGTACCGCATTCTCTAGTACATGTTATATCTTCTTTTACGTAAGTGAGGTTCCTTTTCTATTTTGTGAAGCCACGAAAATACTTGCAATATATATCGTATCTTTATCTCTCTCTCTGTATCTCTATCTTGCAGTTGGTCTGCTTGAGCCACCTGGGCTCGTACTTTATTCTCTATTATCTCTCATCTTGTCCCTTGCTCTTTCTTATTGCAAGTAACTTCGCGACTGGTTGACTATTACTTACGCATTGTTAGTGACTATCGCTTTATTTTATTATGTTTCGCTTCTAGAATATCTAAATGTCTAATATCGCTGTATAGCAGCGTGTCCTCTTAAACGATCAATTCTTATCCTCATTATTGAGCAGTACTATTTCGCTATACTTTCTCTGATTAATTCGTATCTGTTTCTGTACCTATTACCTTTGATTGATTTATCTTAGTGAGTGTACCGCGTGAGCGATCTTACATCGCCGCGCGGTCCCGCTCGTCGTTCACTTGACATTGGAGTATTGCGCTGTATCGCCTCACATCTTTTTCATTATTTTCTTCGCTAATATCGCTGATCGTAGCTGTCCGTAGTCTCTTTGGTTTATCGTATGTTGCATATTAATTCCCTTGAATATCATTTGCCTTATCTTAAATTATCTTTTATCGTACCGAATATTATCTCTCTTTCTCTCGCACTTACCGCAAACTAGAGGCTACGTATTATCTGTTATTCTCTATATCTTCTAGTAATTTTCTACTTGGCCTGTTTCCTTGAATTTACCTCTTAATTAATAATTCCCTGCCTCTGTTATATCGCTGATAATTCTGGTAATGTGATAACTATTACAATTTCTGTATCTCGCATGTTTCTTATTATTGCTTTTCATATTTTATGATTTATTCGATCAATGCTTAGTTTAAGTACCGTATATCTTTTCCTGTTCTGCTTATTCATTATAATACCGTGTTAATCATTACCTCGAATCATAGTATCGCGAGCCGACGCACATTTCCCGCTTATTCGGAAAACGTTCCGTTATTTGTTAAATCTCTCGCTTACTTTATCTCTGGCTGTAAATATTGTTAATTATCGCATTTATCGTAATTGTGTCTCAATCTCTGCAGTTGTTTGCTTGTTATTAAAATTTATCGCTTCTTAATCAATATATTCGATACTATTTCTGCTTCATCTGTTTCTTATTTTATCTATTGGATTCGACTCCGCCCCTCTACCATTATCTTGTCTATGCTGAGCAGGCTGTGCAAAACCGTCGTAGAACCTGACCTTACCTTTACCTATCACCTTTACCTTTACCTTTACCTTTACCTTTATCTTTTTCTCTAAATACCTATTCTCTTTGACGCACGTGCGTCTGGCGCCCAACAATCATATCTTTCTCTTTTCTTATCTCTCTATATCTAATTATTAAGGTTATTGACTGCGCCGTAGGGTAACCAATTATCTCATTTCTTTGTTTTACCCTCAAACACCAAAAATTGGTTACAACGTATAGAGATATAGAGTCCACTGCGTCTGGTTTATAAGTACAAATAATTGATATCAATCCTTTGTTTTTTCAAATAAATTTATTTAACATTTTTTACTTTAAATTTAGTTCGAAGTTGACCTCTTTCGTTTTTGGGACTTCGGGATGTTTTTGCTGTGGAATGATGAATTTTTTATCATTTTCTTTACATTTCCTTGTATAATTTTCGTTTACGATACGTAGACGGACCACTCTTCGTCGTCCGTCTCAAGCAACAGCTCCTCCTCTGCTGCTTCTGCTGCTGCGCACAGCAGATCATCTAATCCGTCATCTTGTTTTGGTAAAATAGGCATTAAATTATTTGCTTAGAGATTCATACGTGTTTGATTGTATTTTCAAATGTCGTTATTTTTTTCTTTTTTTGACAAATGATTGTATACATATAAGTAATTATTTTTCCATTTTTTATGGGTAGATGTAGAATTCACTGGTAATGATTCTCAAAAAGCGTCCGGCTCTTTGGTTTGCCGAGTTGAATTTGGATTTACATACTATTATATTATATCGATATGCTTCACCTGGTATTTTCTCGCCCGACCGCTGCAAAACCTCGTCGCTGTCCTGTTTCAAGAATGTTCATTAATTTTATCATACTGCTTACTTTGCTATTTATTCATTCATATTTCCAATGATATACTTACTTTGTTCGGCATGTTTGATTTAATTTACCTCTTTACATTACAAAATATCACCAAACTGGGCAGTGCTCACCTATTCTTATTTTTTTGCTTCTTGTTATTAGCTACGGTGTTTTATTTGAACTGTCAAATATAATTGTTGTGATATAATGTCGGAATATAATTATTTGTAATTAATTTTGTTGTTGCATGTATAGGTATAATAGATATGTACTTATGTATTTCTTTTATTTATCTAGTAATTTAATATGGTATGAATATCGTAGAAATATTTGCAATTTTACATCAACAAATTTTACTTTTATCATTTTTTTATTCCTGATAATTTACATTTTTTTCTCACCTTCAACTTACAATCAGTCAATACATCCTTATATCTTCTTTCTAATCTTACTATTTGTTTCCTAATTTCGTAGGCTAACTTTTATTTTCTCACAAGTTTCTATTTCATTGCATGCGTTTCGGCTTTTTCAGCAAATGACCGACACGTGTGAATTTACATATGAATAATCACAAAATAAGAAAATATTTAGTGGAAGTGATTTATGTATTTGAACATCCAATTACAAATCGCGATTGTGTAAATTTCCATACGTTATGCTTTATTTCCTCTTTATCGTTTTATGCTGCTACCTATTTTTGTATCTTCTTGCTCCTCTTGGCTTTTCTTTCTCTTTTCTCTGTTGTCCATTTTTTCAGTGATTTTTATATTCGTGCTGGTTTTCCTTTCATTGCTGATTCTGTATTCCTTCCATTTGTAATCTCTCCTCCTTTTTCTTTCACTTTCGCTTCTTTTCTCCTTTATACAGGACGTTTTTTCCTTCTTCGTATGTAGTCCCGGTGGAGTCAGTAGAGGGGGTCAACCCCTGGGCCTCTCGAACTCCTATCACCTCCTGTGAATTTTTCTTTTAAGTACATCCATGTTTATTTGTTCGTTTGTGGCCTTGATTTACATACATTATGCAGTATTTATTCGATAATTTCCTTGTACACAATGTTCTTTATTGCATTTTCATTTTTTTTCAGTTGAATTTTTATACCTTTCTTCGACCTGCATCGTGACAATGCAACGTAGAGTTGACCATGTCCAAAGATTGGTCGGTCAATGAATATTCCCACGTGGTCAAAACTTTGTCCTTGTGATTCATTTATAGTTATTGCAAATGCCAACCTAACAGGAAACTGTCGCCTATGGAGGATAAATGGCATATCTGTGTCTCCCCGCGTATCTAATTTAATTCTTGGTATTTCTACTATTTGCCCTTTTCGCTCTCCGATTAGAAGTTCACCAATCAAAATTCTAGAGTGAATTTCTCTTAAAACTAACCGTATTCCATTGCATAAACCATCTGATATTGATAAATTTCGCAATGACATCACAATTGCTCCGACTTTCAGCTGTAGATTGTGTGGTGGTAAACCTGATGGCGTTAATCCATCTGAATACTCTATCGGATATTGCAGAGTAGCTTCTTCGTCAAGTGCTGCATCCGCGGTATCAATTCCTTGTAATGTTGCATAATCTATGCTTTTTGATTCGAATATATTACCATCCATTCTGCGTAGTATCTCTGTATTTAACTGATTAAATTCGACATTCAATGGAGCTAAGATGACTCTGTTTGTTAATTCATCAAGTGGCAAATTTCTTGGATACAAATCGTCTATTAAATTGTTGCTTTGTATTTCTTTCTCTGGTACAAACAACTCCACTTCTCCATTACCTATATTAAGTAACCACTCTGAAAACTTTGCGGCATCCTCCTTTGCTCGCATATTTTTTTCAAGCTTAATTTTTCGAATATACTCCAAAGTGTAGAGTATTTGATTGTTTCCTCTATTATTTGTTGTTTACCTCCTCGTCTCACAATGGGTAAAACTTGTCTGAAGTCTCCACCTAGTATTATAGTCTTCCCACCAAACGGTGATGCGTCTTCCATTATATCTTTTAACGTTCTGTCGATCAATTGTAAAGCATTTTTCGGTATCATCGAACATTCATCCCATATAAATACATCTATACTTTGAATTTTTTTCTTCATCGTTGCATTTGTGAAATTTGTTCCTTTCTTTTGCAGTGTCAATGGTAATCCAAATGTTTTGTGCGCGGTTGTTCCATATGGTAGTAAGATGGCTGCTATACCTGTCCAAGCAACACATGCAACATTTTTTTTTCAGATTTCAACATGTAGTACAACGCGTTGTATAAAAATGTTTTTCCTGTTTCTCCTGATCCATCGATGTAAAAGCATTTTTCTTGTTTTCTACCAGTACTTTTGTCATACATAATATTATCAAAAATTTGTGTATAAATTATTTTCTGATCGTTGTTTAATTGCTCCACCAGTTCATTGCCTTTCTTTGCAAAGGTTTCTATATTTTCCACTGTTATTTCTTCTGCTTCATTTTCGAAAATTATCTCCGGTATTGGTAAGTAAAAATCTGCACATGATCTTGCCTCAGCTCTGAGAAGATGCTTAATTCCACATAGTGCTCTATTTTCATGCTGATCCACGAAGTCTTCAGATAGTGCTTTCTTATAAGAATTCCATAAATCTATCGCGTTCGATGGCATTTCACCGACTAAATACTACACAAAAAAATGACGTAACCGTTTCGGCATAAGTATTTAAACAGCTTCGTCGAATATTTTAAAAGCTTCGTCATTTGTCGCAGTTAAACCCATATCCACTGCAGCATCTCTAAATGTATTCCATTCTTTCCCGTTTACAGTGCGGAAATCTATAAAACTCATTGCATTTGTCGCATGTCGAAGGATTAGTTTGATACCTTCCTCAAACGTTGCGTATTGCTGCCCCGGTAGATGTACACGTAAGCGTGTGACTGCATGACTTCGTCCATGCATTGGCAGTTCTAGTATACGCCAAGCTGCTTCCATCGGTCCTACGTAACGCGAATCTACCTAATCCTGTATTTCGTTGATTATTGGCTGACCATCACTCTCGCTGTTTGAATCAGTTATCTGTACTCTTGCACGATCATGTCCCTTGTGGATGTACTTAAAGACATACTTAATAGCCATTATTGACGCACAATATTCTACGTTCATGTGGCAGTCGTACTTTGCAAGTAGGTATGGATTGTGAGGCACAACCATGCTGTTGTCTACTTGGATATTTCTTCCTTCCACGCGGTCGCGGTAATAGTTTATGTCTGTATTTTTTCGTCTGCGATACTTTGGAAAACCGCCACCGTTTATATCAGTGTTTTATATTATAGAGTCTTGGTGATCGGTCAATTAAGAAAACGTAATTTTGGTTAACGTTTCGACCCGGATATGGGCCCTCCTCAGAACGATTTATTTAAAAAACTGTCAAAAAACAAAAAAGAAAGGAAAAATAGGATTTTATAATATAAATAATGGTACTAGTAGTAATCGGACGTAAATATTGTAGATGTAATATTCTTAGAGCTATTAAATATTGTTGATAGTAAGAACCTTATGATTAATTGTGATAAGGATGTTTTTTGGTGTTATTTACCTTTTTGAGTTAAGTAAGTGTAATAAGATGTAGTCGAATTCACAATTACAATTGGCGGAAACAGTGTTCTTTTGAGTGACGGTAGACAATGTCAATCTTCCAGTTGTTTTTGTAGGAGTTAAAAGTTGGTAGTCATTTATTTAAAAAAGATTAAAGAACTATGTTTTTCCACAGTCAATATGTCATAGTGTTGAAAGGTTATTGAAGAAAGTCAATTAGCAATGAAATTAATTCACAGGTGTCAATTAGGTGGAGGTAAGCTCTTTATAATTAAGTTATACATGTCTAACGAAATATTGTTGGTTGAACCACTTGGGTCAACAGGTGGATAACGACTGATGGGGGAAAACAAAATAATCCAGAGTGAAGGTGAACATATTATAAACATTATACAGAAAGAACAATAAATATTAGGTACGAAAGGTTATGTAGAAAGAACTGTAAATGGAGACTGAATAATTTCTTTTAAAAAAATAAAAAAATAGTTTAGGTTAAACAATATTTGTTGTGTGGGCAGAGATTAGAGGTTTGTAAATATTGCTTAAATGTTCAACGTCTTGTCTGAGATTAACCGTATTGGTATGACCTACAATATTGCACATTTCTAAAAGCAATCTTCTGTAATAATTTTGTTCTTCACAATGGATGTTTGTGTTGTCGTAATTGAATGTGTGTTGTTTATCAATCCTATGTTTCGTTAGAGCTGTGTGCCGTTCATCTGTCTCATGTATGTTACGTTGGTGTTCCCTAATTCTGGTGTTGAGATGTCGACCGGTTTGACCTATGTAGACTTGATTACAGTCATTACATGGTATTTTATACACTACATTTGAACGTACGCCTATGGGGATCTTATCCTTACCGGTATCAAAAACAAGTTTTAGGTCTTTTGAATTTTTTCCAACAAACTTAACATTATATTTATCGAATAAACGATTAAGTGACTCGAAAAGGCCGGCTATATATGGAATGGGGATATAAGTAGTAGCAGGTCTATTGTTATCTTCGACAGAAGCAGAGTCCATATTATGGTTAAGTATGTTGTTGATGTAGGAGCGTCTCTTATTAATTTGTTTTTGTAATAGGCCATGAGGGTAATCATTAGCTCTTAGTACATTGTATATGAGCGCCGAGTTTTTTTCATGGAACTCTGTACTAGCAAGTTTTATAGCTCTATCAACAAGGCTAATGATGGTGCCTATTTTGAAGGACAAAGGATGGTGAGAGTTGAAATTCAAGTATCTTTGTGACCATGTTTTTTTATGAAACCAATCTGTCTTAATATTATTATTGCTGTGTGTCAACAAAACGTCTAAGAAACTGATGGCATTATTCTCTTCTGTTTCGATAGTGAATTGTATTCTAGGATGATACCCGTTAAAAATATTAAGAATGTGATGTATTTTTTCATTTGGAACGGCAGTAAGAATATCATCCACGTATCGAAAGTAGAACGGCAAATTAAAACCTAGATCGTTTATGCAAGAGGTTTCAAGGTCTTCCATGACGAGGTCTGACAAGATTGGGGAAAGGGGAGATCCCATAGGTAAACCAAATTGTTGTGCATAGGTCACGTTATTAAATTTGAAAATTGCGGAGTCAAAACATATTTTTAAGGCTTTTTCTAGTTCAATCATAGGAATTGGGATCTTATTTTCTAGAGTAGCCCAACGGTTGTTTATTGCACGCAATGCGAGAACTGTAGGAACATTCGTAAACAATGAAATTACATCTAAAGATATTAACGTGTAATTGTCCGGGATAATCAATGTCTTAATTTTATCAACTAATAAAAAACTATCCTTAACTCTCGAGATGGGGGGTTTGATATTAGTGGTAAGCCATGAATTGATAGTTTTGGCTAAGGTATAGGTCGGGCTATTAACAAATGAGACAATTATCCGTAAAGGGACATCCTCTTTATGAATTTTTGGAAGCCCATATGCTCGTGGAGGGACACTATTGTATGTAGAAATGTTTCGATGTAGATTTTTTGTTATAAATTTAGAGGTAAACCAATTAAAGCTGAGCTTATTCACCCTGTTTTGTAGGGAATTACACAAATCATATCTAGAAATTCTATACGTAGTGGTGTCAGAAAGCTGTTGTCTCATTTTTTCATTATACATGTCTCTGTGCATAGCAACGGACATATTACCTTTGTCTGCTTTTAGAAACATTATTTTCGGGTTATTTTTTTTAAAATTCATGGTCTCACGGATTTTTTTATCGGTGACATAATTATTGAAGTTGTTTTTGGGGTACTTAGGGAAACAAAGTACACGGTTGGTAAAATCGGATCTGGCTTGATTTCTTAACTCAATTGGAAAACTCGTAATTTTTTCTTCAAAATTAGAAATAAGGTTGAAGACAGGAAGATCACGTTTGTTATATGTGCGACCGAAATTTTGACCGAATTGTACTATTTCCGTGACATTTTCTGGAATAGGAGTATCAGTTAGATTAATAAGCCAATTTTTTTTGGTAGTTACTCCAATTGAATAAGAGTTATTTTGTTTGTTCAAAGATTTTTTTTGAGCAAGTAGGTTTGTGAATTTATTGATATTCTTGTTCTTTATGGTAATAAATTTATTGTTGAGCATCCGATTTTGGGATTCAAAAAATTGGTTTCCCAAAGTACTACCAAGTTTTAAGTTAATTTTTTCGGAGAGGTTAATCAAAGTTCTTTCGGAATTGATGATGTGTGTGTGTAGATCATTGATTTCTAGCTTCAAAAGAGAACTTTGGAACTCGGTTGCGAGTTGTATAGCTTTGGTTCTTGATTTTGGCAAATTAAAAATAATGTTGTCTAAGGTATTATTAGAGAATTTTAGGTGCTTGGGTGTTATTCTTTCATTCTTACAGCGCAGTAGGAAGATACGATGGTTCTTTATCCTATTCAATTTATCAGCTGTCCTGATCATATATATCAGTGTTTTCCACTAAGTCGGAAATTTCTTTCAGCATGACTTCGTTACCGAATTCCAGCATGGTATTTTGGATGTGTGAGGGCCGTGTAGCATGTGTGATGTGACAGATTAATATAGTTGTTGATGTATTTGTTTGTCTGGTATTTCTGCAGATACAAAACTGTCAATTGCTTCTGGAGTCAAAAGTTTGTCATTGTTATTTAAGATAAATAGTATGTGAGCATGCGGTAAGCCTCTTTTCTGAAATTCAACTGTGTATACGTATCCTTCAATCTTTCCAAATACTGAACCGCTTTCGATTTCCTTTAGTGCCTGTTTTAGCCGCATGTTGAATATTCGACAAGCTATTGTTGGAATGTCATTTACAGTGGTACCTGTAGGAAAATCTTTCAATACCGTACATATTTCCGGCCACTTAGGATTACATGTCATTGTAATAAATAAATCCGGTCGTCCAACTTTCCTTGTTATTGCCATTGCATCTTGGTACTGCTGTTGCATATGCCGCATGCTGCCGGAAAATGATGATGGTAAAATCATTTGGTTCCCAAGTCTTGTTCGATTCGACGTATTCGCTTCACTATTTTATATGTGATCAGTCATTCCCTTGTAACATTCTACACGCAGTTGCTTCTGATTATTTCTTAAAAACAATAAACGCTGCGATTCGATTGTGAGATATGCGTGAATCACATAGTGTTGTGTCAATCGTCCGCTCCGCAACAACTGATTCTGTGCTTCACCTCAACGTAAGGCCAATCGATGCCTATAGTATTGAACTCGTTGTCTCTTGCTGTCCACTTCAATTCCTTCTGTGCTTACTTTTATTTTTTTCATCAATCTAAGCTTCCATTCGGCTTCTATTGAAAATTGGTGTTCCTTCTCTATTGATATCGATCTTTGTCCTTGACTTGCTGAATTATTTTTACTACCGCTCTACCCGTTATTCTCCAAAATCACCTTCTTTATATTATTTTTTTCTCTATATTTGTGTTGCTGTTCACTCCGCAAAACACCTCTTTCTCTTGTGGTTAACATAGATCCTGGTCGTCCTCTTGCCTGGTTATAGGAATATTTGTTTATTATTATTCTCTGGCTTATTTGGTTATTCGCACTTACAATTTTATTTTTCTTTTTCTTTTGTGATACGTCCGACCATCCACCGTCTCCATCGCCTTGTCTGCTGGTTGAAACTTCTCCTTTCTGTTCGTTGGTTGAAAAGCCAGTATGATATTTTTTGTTCGCTTCCCTATATTTTCGCTGCTGTTCTCGTCTTCTAATTTTTCGCTCTTCTATGTCCATCACATTGGTTGGTCGTCCTCTTGATTTATTTTCCAAATCAATAATCACAATCGATTCTTCTAATTCTTCGACACCCTTCGTTGAATTATTTTTACTACCGCTCTGCCGGTTATTCTCCAAAATCACCTTCTTTATATTATTTTTTTCTCTATATTTGTGTTACTGTTCATTCCGCAAAACACCCCTTTCTCTTGTGGTCAACATCAATCCTGGTCGTCCTCTTACCTGGTTATACGAATATTTGATGGATATTATTCTATGGCTTATTTGGTTCTTCACACTTACAATTTTATTTTCCTCTATCTTTTGTGATACTTCCGACCATCCACTATCTTCAGCGCCTTGTCTGCTGCTTGAAACTCCTCCTATCTCCATTGTCATCGTAAATCCTGTCTGTCCTTTTGACTGTTTGGTGATATATTTAGATTTACTATTATTTGATTGTTACTTTTCATACTTATTACTCACTATCTGAATTTTATTTTGGTTCTGCAAGACATCAAAGTGTCCACTGTCTCCGTCGCCGGTAAAGAGTAGCAAGAATTGTGTTTCATTTCGTGATCCGATCCGATGTGGATGAATTTGTTCTTCGTGATACACGATTAAACATATCTTAAAAATGTCCGCAGCTGCAGCTAATTCTGCTTCTCCCCCGTATATTCCATTTTTATTCATATGTGATTTGTAATCACCAGGTGACCTAATCACAGCACCGTTTGACTCATTACCTGTAATAAAACCCGCAAATGTAGACCAATTATCCACTATATTTGAAACGATACTCAGTCTCACCTCTGCGTGTCGATCTTGAGTGCCGTATACACAATACGCCAACGCGCGAAAAAGACAATTCCCGTCGGGAATCATCTTGATAATTTTCGTTTGCATGTTTATTTTTCGCGCGTCAGAAACAGATACCTATAAAGATATTCGTCAAAGACTGTCATAAACAGCCGATGACAGGTGTCAAAGGAAGTTTTGTTTGCTAGATGCTTTTTGTTTTGTTTTCGGGATCTAACCCCACCGCCAACTTCATGCGTATACTATTGTTGTTATTATAATTATTTTTATACTATTGTTATTATAGTCTTTTTTTACTATTGTTATTATAATATTTTTCTACCTGTTCATTTGTTTGAAACTTTTTTATTAGATAGAGAGACAAATCAACCCTCGCATGTACATCCTGCTTGTTAAATTTTCATTTTTCAGTTAAAGCCCGTTCGAAATTTTGCACGGATACAACGTGTTTTTACATTATGGTTTTAAGTTCAGAAATGAATGAATTTCTGAATTATGATCTTTCGTATTTGTTTGCTGAATGTTTGCATGTTTCATTCCATAATATTCATTGGAACAGTTTATTTTGAAGATTCGTTTTATTTCTATAATAATTATTTGTGATACCAAAGTAACGTCATAACGGAAAGCGAAAAGTATGGTATTCCACGCGATCGAATGTTTATATTTTATTTATTGACGCACCATTACTTCTTATCATGTTTTGTACCATATATTTTGCTGATTTTTCAATACGCCTTATCTATCAATTTCTAATATACTCTGCATATCTAACTCAATTCCTTTGATTTACTAATTTTCTTTCAATATCTATTGATGTATGTAACACTTTTAATTTTTCCTGGCATAGCTGGGAGGATGAGATGGGATAGGGCGGGTCGCTTCATCGCAGTAACCTCCACGTGGTGAGACCTAGGTAATTGATGGCAATGTATTTACTTATAGGGATGCGTGATTCTAGATCGATTCACTCAAGAATCGATCTCTTGGGTCGAGAAAATAGATCTTCTGTATTGATACTTTACAAATCGATTTTTTCTAGAATCCATTCCAAGTCTGCAAGGATCGGATGAGGTTCTTAAATCTTCAATTAAATAAAGTTTTGAAAGTCCATTTTGGCGTTCTATATTTTATCGATGATATAGGTTTGAGAATACAAAAGAATCGACCAATTTTTAGCGTTGAATAAATCTAATATTTCAACCCATAAAAAAAGCTTCCCACCCAGAGTGCTGTGTTGTGTAATATGTATATGAGAAATATCGCTGTGATAAACAAATACGACCCAAAGCAAACTATTTTTGAATATAAAAACTGTTGAATAAGTACTACATTTGTGTGACACGATTTTTAATCTCCAATTTAGCTACCGGTTTCCAGTTAAACTATAAAGTGAAAATAACGATCAATCTTCTGAAGATCAATCTTTTGTATCCAATTTTTCGGACGAAGCGATTTTTCCAAAATGAATTCGAATCGAATCTGAGAATCGATCGTTTGCTTTAGATCACCCATCCCTAGTATTTAGTCATGAATTAGCTAACTGCTGTTTCGGGTAATTTCTCTTGTAATATTTTTCACTTTACTGCAACGAGTTATGCAATAGATCTTTTGAAAACACGGAGATTATTCAATGATTTCTGTAACTTATTATTATTTGCACAAGCAATAAATATTTGAAATAATATGTATACGTGCCAACCTCTCCTTGGATGAACGTATCCTAATCTTGTCAACCACGCGAAACTTATACGGACTTCCAGTTATATTCCTCGCATGTCAGAACTTCAGAACGTTCAAGTGGCCTGGTCCCAACGGAGTGCAGAGTGGGGGGCCATAGCACGTGAGGGGCATAGACTCAAGTCCCGCCCACTCTTTCCCTTGGCCCCCTGGCTTAAGTTGTGCGGGAAGCCAAAGTTCACTCGCGAGCTCGGTAGGCAACGTCCTTAAACGAACTTACCTAAGTGAAGTTCAATCATAATTGTATGAGTGCCTTTTCCGAAGAGATCAGTCCCTCCCTCCTCTTTTATCTTGGAAAGATACCCGATTTGCAGTTACGGCAACACTGAAGAATGAAGATAGGCGCGCGTTTGTCGCGCAGGAAGATGATCGTAGTAGGAAATCTTTTGTTTCCTAGCTTTAAACTTTGTGATGACACTGGGGCAAGTGGAGGTACTACAACTGTGATCTCCTCGGAAGAGGCGCTCATACAATCATGATTGAACTTTACTTATGTAAGTTCGTTTAACCAATAAATATAAAAGGTAACAGAGTCTATTGTGCTGTTCTTTATTGTGTAACGTGGCATTTTTGATGCCTGTTACATACGCCTCCCTGAACCCTAGGCGGAACCAAAGGTAGGGGTTTCGCGATATCGAGTAGCAAAGTATTGAAAAAAGAGCGCCAGAACTGGAGTCTCGCATCTGATATTCTGAGAAGGGACACTGTAGCGAGTAGCGAATAAGATATTTCATGCTCCTTGTTTTGATTTGCGATTTTTAACGGCATTAGATGGGAAGTCAGCATCGAATTCGAGGAAATTGCGGAATGGCCAAATAGCGACAATCTCGACGGAATGATGGAGACGCTGCGGAGGGGGAGCCAAAAAATATTTCTTCATCGCGGGAATCCAAGGCGGACGCGATTCCCGCTGTTGGTTGAAGCGCCGCAGCCTCCCCCGCTCACCCTGTTAACATAGAGCTACGTGGAGGACGAAATTGCGATCTAGCGTTAAGCATCGATTTGCGCAATCAACGAGATTGATGATAGATCAATTGTTGCGTATTCTTGCGGGTATAACGTCACATAGAAAGTAGCGTACCGAGATCATTGTAGACAGGTCGTTGATTTTGGAACTCTAGTTTTGGCGATCGTGCAAGATGGTCGCGGAATCATAAAGTTTCGATAGCGAGTTCGCTTTTTGGAGTCTTGCGAAAAATGGCATCACCGAATATCACGAAGGGGATAGAGAATTTGTTGCGTGGATGTGGAACGGTAAGCGCTGCTGATAATCTTGCGATCGAATTTCGAGAGGAATTGAATCGAAACTTGCCGGATAACGGATAGCCATTTTGCATTTGCGTTGTTGGAAAGGACTCGAAATTCGTTTGCCGATTCTTTTTCTTGGTAACTGCGACTGCTGGTGAATTGCGTATTTTTCGTATGAAATTTACGTACAGCCCTAATTTCGCTGTACAGAGTCGAGTCGCGGTATCGTGTTTTTGACTGTCACCTCTCATATAGGTTGGGATTTGCCGAAAATGGAATGTTCGAATTGGCAAATAGCGTCTTTGAGGACTTTGAGAAAGTTTCAACTTTGGATGCATTGTGATTACGTTTAGTTGAGATTGCGATTGTGATCCTTTATTAAGTAATGATTAAGGATGGCGTTTTCGTTGTGTCTGTTTAGGTAGAGATTGCGATCCAAAGTTTGTGTTATTAAGTTTCGGTTGCATCTGAATTACAATTGAGGAATTTGTTTCGTTGAGTTTTGCGTAATATTGAGCTCTGTAGATTTTGTTTAGTTGATCTAATTGTAAGTTAAGATTAGGATTACTTTAAGGTACTTTGAATTGAGTTATCGAGCAATTAATTATAGTTACGTTAAGTTTCAGTTACGATTTAGTTTATGTTATGTCGAGTTGCGTATCGTTGAAATGTTATTTAAGTTGAGTTGAGTACAATTGAAATTGTATTGAATATAATTGCGGTTTCGTGATGTCGAGTCGAGTGCAGGATAATATTTGGGACAGCTTAGGTTGAGTTGCGTTTAGGTTGTGTATAGAATCAGGTGATTTTGAGATTGAGCTAGTTGAAATATTTTGCAACTAGAAAGAAAAAAAATCACCGTCGGTGCTCTTCCATCCGTACGCCGCATGCGTGCCTTGATAATTGAAAATTCGTCTGAGTGCCAATAGGAGAGCACCGAAGTATATTTTCTGCTTTCTAGTTGCACAATATTTCAACTTAATCAATTTCAAAAACCCGTATTAAATAACTAAAGGAGAGTGTTATTTTATTTGTTTTTTCTACTTTCATTTGTAAGTGGGAAAAAGAGAGAAATAGCGTTGTCTTATCTCTTTGTTACCGTGTACACAGGTGTACCTACAAGTAGTTTGCCATAAATCAAAGAAATCATTCATGGACAAAACGTTATAGTTACCGCAAATCTACTAATACTCATTTAATCGTACGTACACGTAGATTCAAGGGATGAAACTTGATCGTAAGCAAATAATATTGCTCTAAATTTCTACACACATCCAGCATCGCTAGCTGTAAGTCTATTACTATACACATCTCTTACGATTTCTTCCTCCTTTCGCCTTTTCCTCTTTCTGATACTTTCTTTCATTCTCTCTCTACATTCTTGCCTCCTTTACTACTAATTTCCACTTACTTTGCAAGTGTTTCTAATATTATAGTTACCATATTGGATCCGCCATTTTGAAACATTCGAAATCTGACGACAGATTTATAATATGTGCCCGAAAAACTTCTGAGTATCAAATTTCAGGCCGTTTCGTCAACTTTATAAACAGTTTTGTTCAACTTTTATCACATAGCAAAACACACTTCATCGTGGTAACCTCAAAAAAAAAAAGAAAGTCAAGTTATTGCAACTTTTTGTAGTTGCAATTTATCTAATTTGATAGCTGACACTTTTATCTATAACCTTCCAAAGGTGAGTGTATGGAACTCTGTGAAAGTTTTTACTTTTCGAACAAAGAAATTGAATTTTCATCTGGTATCGCAGAGCGTATACAAGCAATAGGACTGTATGAAGAATAGAACAAGTATTTTTGGGGTCCTTGTAGCCAACCCAGCGGTGAGAAAATCTACAACCAAAAAGTTTTTTTCACTTTTGGCAAGAGTTCTGGGATCCGGCCCCACTGTGGGTGGTAAGAACACGTATTGCGAATTTCGTTCTAGTAAGTTTTAAGTTTGTAGCGTTGTATATTCCACCAAATCCAGGTGGGAAATCATCGTCAGCTGGCTTTCCAAAGGACTGACGAGGTTGATTTCACCGAATTCACTTTACTTTCTACACTGGTCACTTACAATGCCACCAACCGAGCTTATTCTCACCACTCCCTGAAAGCCAACATTTCCTTATTTTAGGACATCCCTACATTTCAGACTGATGCCATCCATCATCGGCACTACCTCAAAGGCTGTATGTCCAGAAAATTCTGCTTTTCTACGAATCCAATATCTTACATCAACTGATTTATAGATAATACCACTTTCTCCACCATAATTGCCTACCAAATAAGACTCGACAGAAATTTTATGGGAAAAGTGGAGGAAAAAAACAACTGAAAAAATACAGCTATGATAGGTAAAAAACATCTATCTAAAGTATTCGATTATTATTTTGAAACGTGATATTTCCACCCACTTCCTAAACCACCATCCAATAAAAGTGTAGCTGTTTTGCGGTGAACATTGGAAATCAAGCAGACCCGATTGATTGACGCTGATGAAATGGAACAAAGATTGATCAATAAAGGTGGCACCACCTATGGTAATCCCACCACTGAGATCTCTACTTATCCGAAAGAAAAAAGTCTCATCATCGAACTCAGCCGACAGCAAAAAACTGATGATAAGTCTTCTCATCAGTAAAAACTGACGGTAAATATAAACAATGGGACTCCCTATGGATAGAAATTCTACTTGTCAGAAAGCAAAAATCTCGCAATCGAACATCTTATCGGTTAAAATCGACCGTCAATAGGGGTGATTTCTCACCCCTCATCGGTAACCTACCAACTGTCGGTAAGGTTGGTATCGTAACCGGCTCGACCGGTGTGCTGCCATATTGATTTAGAACTGTCGTATCTCGCCTACTGGTGTTCTACTTGCCACGAGTACTGATTCACTCTGAAAGTTGTGACTTTCACAATTTTTCAAATTTTTTTACAGAAAAGGTCCTGAAAGGTTCTTGAAAGATGAGGCTATTCGAAAATACGAAAAAAAAATTGATTTCCTCAGGAGTTATGAGTGCATATATCCTTTTGTTACTCACAGGGATTCTTGAAGCTATGGTCTTTATGTGAATTTCCAATTAGAAGTATATTTTGGGTGGCAAAGGTTAGCGCGTCTTAAGATTTTCGTAAGAGAAGAAAGAAAAAATCCTTCAATTACTGAACACGAGATTCATATATCAATATCGAAGCTCCGTGAATTCCAGCAACTGCATTATTTGATATAACTCAAATTCAATATGACTTCAACGTACGTGGACTGATGGTAAGTGACTTGAAACAATTTCTAAAGTTTTAGTATCAAAATTGAAAATAGTCATGTTACATTTCTTATAAGTACAACTGTAAATGGTAGTTTCACTGCAATTTGATATTCCTATGTTTACCAGAATATCAAACTTTTTTTCTTGCGGTTGGATTACAACAAATTTGAATGTTCCTCTTAATTTTTTATAGACTAATAGATCATGGGAACCGTTAAATTAAGATATAACTCAAATCCACTGACATCAATCAATCTTACTACCAACTGACCTTTCCAGATGATGCGATGCCCTTGATCATACACATGTAGACTAGAATCCAGGCAACCACAAGTGCTAGTGCTATTTTCCAGTTGAAAACTTCTGGCGAATTTATATCCTCCGATATCATCAGCGTGGTACGGTACCAAAAATACTGCGTTGGCCCACTCATCTGAACAATATAGAAATTGATACATAGTACATAGTACATAGTTTTTAATGCGGTGATATTAAGCTAATGATATGTTTACAATGGTGTTCTGAAACTCTCCTTTTGACTGTTTTCCAATATTGTAGCAAAAGTGATATTATTCAAACACTGAGGCCTGTAAAAGAATTTTACAACACATTCGGTCTTACAAAGGTTTGCAACATTTTATTGTATTGTGGAAACACTTATTCAAGGGAAGAGGAGAGGTATTCATTTTTTTGGGTTACAAAAACTGATTTTCGTTTACAGAATATATTTCATGCTCTCAAGAATACGTGTTACAGTTTTCAACTTTAAATTCGTGGAACTAATACAATCATGGGGCAAGAACCAACTCAGGGCTTATAGGTGTAGGGTAAGTTAGGGTAATATGAACATGTAGGACATGTTGGCAGTCCTAGGGATTCATATTTTTTATGGAAACAAAATAGGTAACATTGCCCCAGACTTTCGTGTTAGAAAATATTTTTTGTGTTCCTGGGCTGCCGTCTGTGTCAAAAGCTTAAGGACGCCAAGAAACATGAGTGTGCATTCTTGATGGAAAATTTGATAACTAGTTCTACTGAACTTTATTTATAAGTGCTGTCCATTGATGACTTATAGATATATAATTACATCATTTTACTCCGGTGGTCATCGGGTAATTATTGACATGAAATAATTCTTTTGGATCATATATCGGTTAGGTTTAATCTATAATATTCTAATCCATATTTTCGAATACAAGTTGCGAAAGTTTTCAACACTATATGACAAAAGTGTGTTCGTCAACGACTTAAGTAACTCCTACGCGTTTCCTGATCCTTTAATGTATCATTTGAATGCTTTGAGAAGAGCAATAATTCATCGTCGTAACGTCAGTATTTTCCCAGTGAATAGGATATGAGAGTTCTGAGACATAAAATGGCTGCGTACCGAACAGGTCGCCCTGATTCCTGCCATACCGACGGTCGGTATGTTACCAGTGAGGGGGTTGGCTTAACCTACGATAGTGTTACTGACGGGAACGTTATCATATATGGCGCCACCTGTGTTCTACTCGATTTAACTGACAGACTGTTTAATAATGAGATATATGTGTTATCAGATAAGCATCCATTTTAAATTTTTTGTAGTCGGATAAGCAGACATTTTAAATTTTTACCGTTAGATGGCAGATAATTTACCGAAGAAATTATTACCGATAAGAGCAATAACATTGTTGGCGCCACCAGTCGCTGTTTTACCAATCGGGTCTGTTGTGCGCCCAATATCCACCGCAAGGTGCTGTTACCTCCGGCCTTACCAACAGCTGGTGTGACTAGGCAGAAGTGTTGCCGTAGGTTTGTCACATGTGGCGCCCCCCAACCTTTTATCGATCAATCGATGTTCTATCGATCGACTCTGCATTGTTTCAAATGCTTGCCGTGTTACGTCGGTGAATATGGTTAGAATTTTTTTATTTTTAATTAGAATTACTCCTGAGCGATAGAAGAAACCTGGTTTGGCTTCACTTTTATGTACTAAGACAATTGGAATTTGGATTGAGGATTGAATAACGTTGAGTTTATTGGTGATGTCAAGTATATATTAATTGCAAGAAGTCGATATAGAGGTAAGAATGAAGTGTGTTGTACGAAACTATTTGGGAGCTTTAGCTCTGAGGTTCTTGAGAGTTAGAATACGAATGAATCTCGAGACAAAAAACGTACGGATGCAGGAGGAATGTGAAGATGCTGAAGGAAAGGAATAGAATTAGATGAGCAAGCGCGATAGTGAATGGAGTGAGACTAGGTAGAGATAAGAGGACAGGACAGAGACCACGATATTTATATGAGAACTGTGGGAGAGTAAGCGGGTGGGAAAAATAGAGAGAGCTGGTATGCTGGACGTAACTGCGGCAAGATGGCTATTTTTTTCATGTGGTGGGTGAAGTAGAACGTTTCAAAAAATAACGGTTGGATGTTTGGAGTAAATGTTTTTTTATTTTTGAGCAATTACATTCTGTTTTCAGCTTGTAGGCAATGATAAAGATAGATCATCTTATTTTAAATTGAACAAAACATCTTACATATATTTTCTTTATTTACGTGATGATAATTGAACATCTTATTCCAAAATTGACTTACACTAATTTTTTTACCGTGCCACTGAATGGGCTGTACTCGACAATAAGATCGTGCAAGATCATTCAATAGACTGCTGTATTTGCAAGAAATTCCACGCTTGCTTCAAATTTTAATCGAATATGCAACGGTCCGGTTTTCAACGATTCATTCTATTTCGAGCAATCGATAACGATGAGAAGAGCTTGATTTATAAATTCACGCTTCGATAGCAAAGGTTCAGCTCCTTTGCTATAGGAGGCCATTTGAAACCGGATATACATATCATAGAGAATGGCGTACTGATTATTGGATATATGAAAATTCGAATTGCTGTAGGAATAACACTGCGGGTTGAGGAAGAGTTCTACATCTCTGATTCGGCAATGATCAAATTCACTGGCATTTTTTTGTGGACCATTTCTCCTTGCAGTTTGAAATCCCACAACAACATATCTCGTATTCTCCAGCTGTGTCAATGTCTTGACCGCTCATACATGTCGCGTCCTTGACGGGAGCATCGGATATACGTACGTTTTCCAAGAACAAAAACTCATAGATATAGCCGGATCCTTGGCAATGTAGTTAAGTAGCTGGATTTACAGTTTATCGGCCAGTTTGATATAAGGCAGCAGCCGGCAATCAGTATTCTCCATACTATATTGCTGGCCCGGACTCAAGGATGAGACACCCTTTATAACGCTGGTGATACTAACATTTTTATACCTATCAATTTCCACACTGTACAACTCGTAGCTAACTTCCTCAAATAAATTACAAACAGCCATATTGATCGATTTTGTAGTCACCAATGCAGTCACATCATCATCCATTGTAATTTTTCCATGAATGTGCAGAGAGCTTTTACCAGGCAGTAGGCACAAGTCTTGATGTTGAAGAACAATACGGATTTCATCGTTGTCCTGGAAGGTAGACGATGCGAACAGCTGATGAACATGAGTCTCAGAGTGTGCGATCGATTCGTCGGATGCCACCGGTTTCTGTATCGTTATTATTTCTTCCATGGTGACACGCACCAGATGTAGCGAACACGAATTCTTATTTTCCAAAATTTCCACGTAATCGAAGACCTGGGCTCTGGAGAAACCGAACGTTCAGAGGTGTCAGTTTCGTAGGCGGTGTGAAACGTTGTCAGAGGTGTCGAGCGACTGATGATTTTTGACCATGACGTTTCAGTTTTATAAGTTTTGCCCGACATTTTTGTCTTAAGGGCGTTGCCTAGCTGGAAAGCGCGGGCTACTCCGCTTCCCGCGTTAACCGTGGCGAGAGAGAGAGAGTAAAGAAGCAAGTGAGACGGAGCAGCCGAGCTGTCGCCGGAGTGGGGCGGGTGACGCAGGCTAGCCTCTTCCGCCCCTCACGGGCATTCGGTTTTAAATATTTTTAAACAGCCCAGTGTGTTGCGCTCGGCACGACGCAGCACCTGATGAATAATAGAAAAAAAATAGACTCCTTTCAGATTCCACTTGAAAAATTTACTAGTAATGCAGAATTCAATAAGGAACCCGAAATTAATTTTTTATAATTCAAAAACTTGTCATTAATGAGGTAAAAATCGTCAAACATTTGAATTGTTTATAAAAATTAGGATTTTCAATAATGTTCACCATTACATTTTTTTTATGAAAGCTTATTCGTTCACCTTTCGAACGCACTGTAAATGATGTCTTCACGTCGAATAGAACCGGATATATGCGCGCTCCTTTTACATCAACATTGAATGATTGTCTTGTAACTTTCGAAAACAAACATAATTCGGACGAATACCACAATGCGTTTCGATTCTTTTTACCTTTATTTCACGTGAAAAAAAGTATGAAAAGATTGACAAAATACGAGGTCATTTTTTGATTGACGTGACGTAAAATTCCCCGTACGTATGTTGATATAGATATACATTCTTAATATTTCAACGAAAATTATATTCACCGGTGTCCGTATTTCTACGCAATGCGATCACGTGACTGGTAATAGTCTAATAGCCGGTATTCATAATCAGGTTCGATTTGCAGGACTGTCTTGAGTCAGCTCAAAGCATAGCTTGACCGGCTGAGAGCTGTTCCTAATACAGTCTCGAAAATAATACGTAACTATGAATACCGGCCAGACGGGGTCACAGGTCATTTTAAATTGAAAATTGCAACGAATAGCTGTTAGCAAACTCATGATATAACGACGAAAATATCATCAATCTCCCAGGTCCCAGCACATGGTGGTCGCTATCAAACAGAGATCCACGTAACCCGTCCCTACCTCCCAACCATGATCGGGTTTGCACCAAACAAATACAGAATGATAAAAAATAATATAAAATGATAAAAGTGAAATAGAACTCGTTGAAACTTAATAAATATAATCACGAAATCTGTATGAGAAGGATCTCATAGAAATTAAATTGAAACAGTATAAGTGAAACATAACCGTAATCTTGATAGAGAAAATTGATTTCATAACAAGGCATCGAGCATTGTATACATTATGTGGCTGAATAAATTCTACAGAAAGCGCAAACTATGGAAAGTGGTACGTCACGAGTGCAGGTCACAGATAGTAATGAAAAAATAGGCTATAGAATATTTACATAATATATAGGTGGTGACGTGGATTTTTCTGCACCTCGGTCACTCGGAGCAAATAACCGGGAACTTACCGCGTGCACAATAATTTGGCGTCCGCGAGGTACCCTGGACCTGAAACAATATCGCGAAATTTTTTGGGCGCCCGGCGTGATCAACACGCCTCGAAATCGGTAATACGGCACACCGCGACCATATGCTCGGTAGCTCAGTACCGCGGAGAGGGGAGGGGTAATTTTTGGGTAGAGAGAATTGCAACACAAGTACGCCAACGCGTGAGGTGGCCAATTCACTATAAAATTACAATGGTATATTTCTCATCAGCGATATTACAAAAACAAAAAGAAATAAAAATAAAAATAAAAATAATGATAATACGACTACGCAAGTCGTCCTTCGCGATTCCAA
This sequence comes from Neodiprion lecontei, assembly GCF_021901455.1. Taxonomy (NCBI): domain Eukaryota; kingdom Metazoa; phylum Arthropoda; class Insecta; order Hymenoptera; family Diprionidae; genus Neodiprion; species Neodiprion lecontei. Next base: position 19,986,926 of record NC_060261.1, read on the forward strand.
ATACAATGTTAAATTTAATCTAAACTAAATAAGAAAGGGAGAAACACACCAAATAATAAAGAAAAAATAAAAAAAAAGGTGAATAAATCTAGGAGACCTCTACGGCCTACGTGCGCTAGTCGCCGTCTTAATAATACCCTAATTCGTAAAAACCAAAAACAAAATCGGACTCGATGCGCTGCTCGCGAACGGCCTTTACAAAATGGCGCTGATTGCCAACTTAATATTAACCGATAATGCAAAAAAAAAACTAAACGGAGGCGAGGCTCGTCGCGACACCCGCGATCCTCCTCTAAGAACGCATATTTTTCTCAGCGCGCACCCGAGCTTCCCTTTCTCTGCGACGGCGGGACGCAGTCGCGAATTCGAATGCTCCCCGTGAGACGGTTCGCGACCTACACGAGAATGGAGGGTGTACCGGACGAAGTAAAATGACCCCGTGTAACGGACTTCGGTTACACTCCAACTCGAGACAATAACGTCTCGGCTCAACCCGTGGCTCGACTCGATTTCCTGGATTCCCCGAAATTAACGCTACTCCCTCGCGCGCAACTCAGGCTACGGTCACCAAGCAAAAGAATCGGCAAACGAATTTCGAGTATTTTTCGACACGCAAATTCCAAAACGGCTATCCTTTATCTGATCCGCCTTTACTCAATTACTCTCGAAATTCGATCGCGAGAATATCAGCAGCGCTTACCGCTCCACATCCCGTGTACGAAGGCACCCACACCCTCGTGACGGGTCCCTGACATCGTCGTTGCAACTAGACAGTTCCTTTCACTGACGCCCAAAAAAAAACTCTACTCGACTTCGAAATCACTTGACTACTTTTCGCAATCGCCAGAACCAGAGTGATCTCGGATGGTCGCAACGCCGATCTCGTCACGCTAATTTTTCGTGACGTCATCAACCTAAGAACGCGCAACAATCGATCGGTCATCGATTTTGGGGATTGCGCAACTTGCCGCGCACCTGTCGTCTCTACGCGGCGCAGAACTTAAGGCTAGATCGCGATGTCGTCTCCCGCGCAGCTCTACGTAGTCCTGGGGTTGGGCGAGGTGGTGCTCCCTCGTCGCTAGCTGGTACCTCGCGGTTGCCTTGGTTGGGCGTAAGCGGGGTGAGCGGGGAGGCTGCGGCGCGCCGGCCGCCAGCGGGAATCGCGTCCGCCTTGGATTCCCGCGCTGCAGGGATCTGCGTTGCCTCCCCCTCCGCAGCCTCGGTGTCCTTCCCGCGAGATCTCCGTGGTTTCGCCTTGCCTCGAAAGATGTTCAGCGTCGGAGTCGGTCGCTGTAGGGTAGCCGGTGCACTCAAAAAAAAAATAAAAAAAACAAAAGCCTGAAATATCTTGGTCGCAATGCGCTATTTCGTCCCTGTCGAAGCTCGGGTGCGTGACTCCAGTTCTGGCGCTCTCTAAGATTATTCCGCGACTCGACTTTCTAAACCCTGACTCCGGGATCTCGCCCAGGGTTCAGGGAGTCTCTTGTAACGGGCAGGCCTAACCGAACTGCCACGTTACAAGGTATACACGCAGTTTGCTCAGACTGCAGAAAGTATTCCTGGAATGAATAATCAGATATATAATTATAACGATATGACTAGCAAATTTTTGGCATAGTAATACACAAAACTAATTAAACATAAATCACAGAAGTATTGCACGTAAGCTATATACTGTAACCATTTAAAACGATTTTTCGCGAGGGTTAAACGAAGAAATGAGATAATTGGTTACCCTACGGCGCAGTCACTAACCTGAATAATTAGATATAGAGAGATAAGAAAAGGGAAAGATATGATTGTTGGGCGCCAGACGCACATGCGTCAGAAAATAGATAATTAGAGAAAAAGATAAAGGTGAAGGTAAAGGTAATAGGTAAAGGTAAGGTCAGGTTCTACGACGGTTTTGCACAGCTTGCTCAGTATAGACAAGATAATGGTAGAGGGGAGGGGTTGAATCCAATAGATGAAATAAGAAACAGGTGAAGCAGAAATAGTATCGAATATATTGATTAAGAAGCGATAAATTTTAATAACAAGCAAATAACTGAAGAGATTGAGATACAATTAAGACAAATGCGATAATTAACAATATTTACAGCCAGAGAAAAGTTAAGCGAGAGATTTAACAATAACAGAGCAGTTTCAGAATAAGCGGGAAATATGCGTCGGCTCGCGATACTATGATTCGAGGTAATGATTAACACGGTATTATAATGAATAAGCCGAACAGAAAAAGGTATACGGTACTTAAATTAAGCATTGATCAAGTCAACCATAAAATATGAAAAGCGATTATAAGAACCACGCGGAATACAGAAATTGTTATAGTTATCACATTACCAGAATTATCAGAAATATAACAGAGACAGGGAATTACGAATTACGAGGTAGATTCAAGGAAACAGGTCAAGTAGAAAATTATTATAAAATATAGATACTAACAGATAATACGTAGTCTCTAGTTTGCGGTAAGTGTGAGAAGAAAGAACGGTAATATTCGGTACGATAAAAGATAACTTCGGGATTAAGACAAATAGTATTCAAGAGAATTAATATGCGACATACGACAAACCAAAGAGACTACAGACAACTACGATCAGCGATATTAGCGAAGAAAATAATGAAAAAGATGTTATGCGATACGGCACAATACTCCAATGTCAAATGAACGACGAGCGGGACCCCGCGGCGATGTAACATTGCTCACGCGGTACACTCACTAAGATAAATCAATCAAAGGTCATAGGTAAAGAGACAGTTATGAAATAATCAAAGAATGTATAGCGAAACAGTAATGCTCAATAACTAAAATAAGAATTGATCATTTAACAGAACACGCTGCTATACAGCGATATTAGACATTTAGATATTCTAGAAGAGAAAGATAAAAAAATAACGCGATAGTCAATAACATTGCGTAAGTAATAGTTAACCAGTCGCGAAGTTACTTGCAATAAGAAACAGAAAGGGACAAGATAAGAGATAATGGAGAATAAGGTAGGAGCCCAGTAGCGCGATTCTGTAACTCGTTATGCTGTCGTTATGGACTCATAACGACAAGTTTCGTTATGCTACCGACCGCGTCGCTATTATAACGACAAATGCGATTCTGTACACTATTCTTAGCGAGTTTTGTCGTTATTAGTAACGAAAAGTGTCGTTATGATGTCGTTACGGTGCGAGCGGATAGCGAGGCTCAGAGACCCCCTCGGTACGCTATAACGACCATTATAACGACACTTTGCACACGAGCTAGAGGAGTGGTGTGCGTTTCCCATATTTTTCTCGACTCCGAGAAAGTGCTTCGAAAAGTGCTCCGAAAGTGAAAAATAATTACGACGTTTGAAATAACAAGTAAGTAAGTTGAATTTTGCAGTAATTAGGAATTATCAATGCAGATTGACTTCAGAAAAAATTGTAGAATAGATTTCATTATTTTCTAAAAAAGAATAACATAACCTATAAATTGTAGTGTTGCTCCGAAGAACCCACAAAGTTGCTTCCACAAATATAATTATTCATTAATTTCATTAATAATTCATTTCTACTATTAAGTCTATTATTTACGCTGTTTCTTTGATTATCTTCAATCTCAAAGGATCATGGCTATCGAATACCTTGCTTGGGATGTATTCGTTCTTGAGGAAAGATTACGTCGACTCGAACGTCGTGTGGAAAGAAGGCGACTGAGAGATGCTCAGAATCCTTTTCAGCTACCACGAGAAGAGTTTCTCAGCCTTTTTCGCCTGCCTCAAGAAGCTGTGATGAATCTTGGTTAACACCTCAGCAAAGCAGCATAGGTTCAGTTTGAGTTTTATATACATAATATGCATATTATATTCAGTCTACTTTTTTCTAAATCAATATATTTTCCATCAGGTGATGCTGGATATCCGTTGGAGCCTTGGCTGTTAACACCTCTGGCCAATTTTCCTGAAGATACGCGACAACATCAATATACACAACAACTATGTAAGGCTAGAAGCGTCGTCGAGCGGTTTTTTGGAGTTTTTAAATCTGTATGGAGATGCTTGTCATACCAGCGAGTCTTGATGTACGAACCAGCGTTTGCAGCGAAAATTGTTAATGCGTGTGCAGTACTGCACAACATGAGAGTGCAACTACGATTAAACAATGAAGATGACGAACGACTAGCACTGATAGCTCATCCCGTAGAGAATGATGTTGATCCGATGGATCAAGATGAAGAATACAACAGACGAGGACCACGAGCTTTGGCTCAATGAATTCAACAACAAATTATGAGAGAAAGATTTCCCAACTTCCGTGATGCGAAAGAATAGAATACAGAATATGGAATGATGTTTATGGTTAAATTGCCAACAAGTATAATGTTTAAAGGTGATGAGAGAAATTAACGACAACAGAGTCAGGGCGGTGTTACGCTCCGACGTACCGCCTTGGCGTACCTTTTTCAAAATTCCATGTCATTTCATTTCTTTAATATCTTCAATGCACAGATATTATTTCATCAAAATCTCATAGGCTCATAGGAGTAAGGCTCCGGTCAAGCATCTCTAGACGCCAGGTTCGATTCCTGGCTCCGTCGTTAATTTTTCAAAATCACCAATTTTTCGAATTTACATTCCTTCAACTATAATGTTTACAATTGATTGTACATAAAGAAATATTCAATTGTGTTTTTAAAGTATAACTTTATTTTATAAAAAATATTCACCTTTTTTAACCCGAACAATAAAAAATAAAAACGTGAAAAATCTTTATTCTAAACTGGACTTCAATTTTTTTTTCAAGTGGTATTGTTTTTAAATAGCTTTGCCTCCATGAAATTAACAAACTCAAAGACTTCTTGAAGTATTGAAAATATTACAGCTACAGTTATGATTTTTAGTAAAAAATGGGAGTAGTTATATAATTTTACTCTTCAGAATATTGGTTCTACGGGAAGAACCCAATGGTGGTCTATGCAAAAAGAATAGTGAGGAAAACGTAGAAGCAGTAAACGCTGCATGGGGATTCACGACACGTGGTCAAAGGGCTCCTTTTAAGAGTATGAGTGCAAATAAATTTTTTTACTTGTATTAAAATTTATCAAAAGTATGAAACGGTGTTAAGATATAATAACAATGATGATATTTATATTTACAATGTTCACTATACGATGGATTTGCACTGACTGTGACTGAGTGATTGTGCGCGCCTCGATTTAAACCTTCATGCGCGCCACCGCGGCACGAATTTCAACTATTTTAAGGCGAGTTTCGATAAAATTCTAGTTACTTACTAAGGATTTGTCACCATACGTCACTTCCTGTCGGTATCCATAACGACGATTCGTTATCCCATTCTGTAACGTCGAAGTGTCGCTATTCGTAGTTACGGAATCGCACCGTCGTTATGAGATTGTCGTTACACGCGGCGAAATTCGTTATCGTTACGATAGCGTTCCGAATCGTTATTCTCATAACGAGTTACAGAATCGCGCTACAGGTGGCTCACGCAGACCAACTGCAAGATAAAGAGAAAGAGAGAGATAAAGACACGATATATTGCAAGTAATCTCGTGGCTTCACGAAATAGAAAAGGAACCTCACTTACGTAAAAAGAAGATAGAGACGGCACCGAAGATGCGGTAACAAAAGCGAGAAACTGAATCTACGATACAAGAGATAGTAATAGCGGTACGATATAGCGATAGCACGTCTTCTTAGAGTGAAAGCTGAACGTGGAGTGTCGAGACGAGCGATGATCCTGATTTTCGCCGTGCTGCTGTCACGTGATTTTTCCCCAAATTTCTGATTTTCTAATTGGACTAGCAGGTCGCGTAGGTCTGGTCTACGGCTAGGCGGCGATAATCCCTCGCCGCTCGTTTTTCTTCTCCCTCGACGACAGGTATCGAGGTATCGGGACGTCGGAATGTGGTCGGAGATGTTTTTCCCTCAGCTGTGCGGTATCGTTGGTGAGAGGGGAGGTCGTACCGCTCATGTGTTGCGATATTGAGGTGTGCGACAATATTCCGTCACCGATCTCTTGGACTTACGACCGACTGTACCCCACTCCTTGCTTTACTGGTACTCCCCGTTGTAGCTATTTCGTCGGCGCCGCATCCCGGCCCTCGGTCATTGAAGCCGTCATGCCGGAAAGATCTGGTGGTGATGGCCCTCAACCCGGATCCCCACACTATATCCATCAGATCCACGTGGTCAGCATAGTCTAGCCTATTCCACGCCGCAGTCCTTCGATAGGGCGGTTCGTGAAGAGAAAACCGTCCTCTATTTGATAGACAACGACTTAGTAGGTGTCATGGTCGGTTCAGCTCCAGGCTGATACGTATCGTCGACGGGAGGCTTTGTTGTGTTTTTGACGCACAGCCCTGTACGCCGTCTGGCGATGCATCCGAGCGGTAGAAGCATTAATTCGTGGTTCGGCTCCTGGCCGATAAGTCTCAAATAGTTGGAGGTACTGTTTGTGCATCACGCACGACCCTGTTTGACAACTAGATAGGCATCCATCGGGAGTGGTTTCAGCGGTATTCCTTCGTCTGTAGTCGGTGGTGGTCGGTGTTGAGCTGGTACGTGACCCCTGTCAGACAGTGTCCTGGTATCTCGAAGCGGAGGTCTCGTAGATGGTTCTCGTAGAGCGTTACAGAATTAGAAAATAGAATAAAATTAGCTTAATAGAGAGAATTAAACTTAAAGATAATTAGTCGTTCATTTTTGGAGTATTGGCGTCACACGTGCTTTTGTTATTTTTAGCGATATTCGTACCTAGGGAAGTGCGATAGTTAAACAAAGTGACGGGGTACGAAATACCACGTCACAATACATACAAAGCTATTGTATTTATGTACATATTGTGACGTTGCACCTAGAGTGCAAGTCATAACAAACCCCAAACCCGCGGGGAAGAGCCGAACGGGTGAGTCCTGTCCCGTCGGGAAAGGCCCGAACACAACCGAAGCCCCCCGACGCTCGGCAGAGCCGAGCGCCAGCAGCATTACGACCCCGACCTGCGAGGCAGTATCACGTCGCCGAAGCACAGTCCAGGAGAAACGAAGAGGGAGAGAAAGAGAGAGAGAGAGAGAGAGAGAGAGAGAAAGAAACCCCGACACACACTCACACCGTCACACGCACACCAGTCTACACCCACGCCGACGACGCCAGGTTAGCCTGCATTCTACCGCCGATCTGCTCCTCCCCTCACAATACCAACCCTTTCTACCTCACGCTCCCCATCACACTACACCACCCTCCCCTCGCAATACCAACCCTTTCTACCTCACGCTCCCCGTCACACTACACCACCCTCCCCTCGCAACACCAACCCTTCCGACCTGGTATTCCCCGTCACCTCCCACACTCCCCCCCCGCGCGCGTACCTGTAAGTTAGTATTAAGTAACGCTAAGGGCTGAGGCGTGATCAGCCCCCGCTCAAGTCTACAACCCTTCTGTACCTCCTAGTTTAAGTCGACCCCCTTTTGCAAGAATATACACACCAAGTTTTACCTTTCACATCCGCCCCGTCTCTAATTGTCTCTTCCCCCCCCCCCCCCACATTATTCGTGCGGACTCAAAACCCGTCACAATATATACATATATTCATATTACAGTTTTTTGTCGTCTGTCGGTCGTGAATTTACTGTTTCTTATGCGCGGCCTTCTGGGCTTCGATAATATGAGCGGGTTCGCGGATTGAGAGTTGTCGGGCGCGTCTAGAATCTACGATCTCGTGCAATAAACAAAAGTGAAAGAAATCTGCTAACTTGTTCTCTATTTTTTCGGTCCAAAATTCATCGTCACGTTTTATTTTATCAAAAATCAATCCCTTCGGCGTCCAAACTATAAAATAGCATCATTTCCTATTCGTAATGTGTAGAAGACCTTGGACCTGATACATGTAATTATGAGAAAGCTCTAACTTGGCTTTTCCACTGATTATTTTTGTCTGAAATATTTATTCTGTATTCCAAAAATCTATTGAGCGAGCGTAGCGAGCGAGCAAAATTTTCAAATGTTCAAGCGAAATCCCGCAAAAAGTACTGATATCCCCAAAAAGCACCTCTGGTGCAAAAACCTTTCGCCAATTATATTAATGTGACAGCCACCCACAAAACAGCCACCTACAAAACTGTCATCAAATCAGATACTACTCCCAAGTATAAGTTATTTAGAAACTAATGATAACAAAAAAAAAACCTGAAATGAAAATTTTACTGAGAGAAAAAAAATTCTTACTGATAAAAAAAAAATTGGAGGTAGTGGTACTTGGCGGGCCTTTTTAAAACGAGCACAAGAAAATACAAGTCGAGCTATATAAATGTTATGATGGCAATATAAGCATGGGCCTGCCAAGTACCGCGTACTCCAATTTTTTTTTTTCAACAATTTTTTTTTTTTTTTCTTCAATTTCAATTTTGATTTCAATTTTTTTTTTTTCTCGTCGTCATCAGTTATAGTATATTAAAATCATCCTTAGTTTCTAAATTAATTATACTTGGCAGTAGTATCTGATTTGATGACAGTTTTGTAGGTGGCTGTTTTATAGGTAATGTATGCACACTGTAAAAAATTTGGGGTCAAAATCAACACCATTTTAACACCACGCGTAGTCCCGAAAAGTCCACTCCGTTGGTGTGCATGCTTGGTGTTGTGAGATTATACAAATAAACAAATATATATTTAATTCTGGGAATCTTGCTTCACCAGTCCGACGTCCGATTTTCCTTCTTTACAACAATTAAATAATAGAATATCGGTTCACTAGCCGTACAATCCCTACAGGGCAAAATTACAATGGTCTGAGCAACTTATCTTCTCTAGATGCTTCGTCGATCGTTGGCTCTTTCCTTTAACTCAGGGGACTCTCGGATGGTGATTTCGTGAAGAATTAATTTGTGCAATTTTCCGGTGTTCAACGCGATCGGGATGGGCCGCCGGTATCCACTCCACGTTACCCTCCCTTCCTCCTTCTCCAGTTATTATAAATTGGCACGCGACTGATCTCTTCAATGTCCCCGGAGAGAAAGAGAAAGAGATCCCGTGGTCCCCGAAAATCTTACCCCTTTCGCTGGCCGAGCGAATACCGCGAACTTATCGGCTATTAACGCTACTCGGCGCCGCGTCACCGATCTCCTCTAATTTAACATCTCAGTGGCATAATAAGGCCGCGAATATTTGAACTTCGCATCGGCACTTACAGTGTTAACGGACGGTGTTAAAAGTTTGGTGTTCCGAAGTAACACCGCTTGCAGTAACACCCGAAACCTGACACCTTCAGAATAACACCAGAGTATTGACGCCCAGACAATTATGACACCATAAAAATCAGCACCATGGAATTTGAACCCTGCGAAATAACAACATCGAAATGGACACCATAAGAATCCGCACCGCTGAATAAGCACCTTGCGAATGAACACCAGCGGATTAACACCCTGGCAATAACACCAAAAAACTGACACCCAGTTGATAACACCAGAGAATTGGCAAACCGACTATTTTTTCTTATATGAATATAGGTATATGCATATATGACACATGAGGTAGGGTTTAAAAATAAAATACAGTGATTCATAAGATAATCCAAGTCAATATATGTATAATTTCTGTTATGTAGGTAAACACCATACATGTGCTTTCAAATATATACATATATAAATTTATTTTTGCTTATACATATATATATAAATAAGGTTCATGTGATTATATATATATATATTAGGCTGATTCAAAAAAAACCGCTAATTTTTTTTTTTCAAAATCCTCACACAAAAACTTCCGAGAAGGTGTGAAAAGACGCCTGTAAAAAGCAGAGCCCTTAATATTATTATTAAGAGGTCGCGCATCGGGAATTTCTATTTCCCGTTTAAATAACACAGGAATAAATTTTTTTAAATTTTGAAATTTCGTATTTGTGCAACGGCTCATTGAATTAGCGGACCAAAGCACATTTTTGTAGGAAATTTGACGCTCTACAAAAAAAGTCCTTACAAAGTTTTCGATAGTCACACTCCTTCAAAAGTTATTCGAGGTCAAAGTTGAACTTACAAAAAAATTCAATGTTTTTTTTTTTTCGATGACACTATGAATCTTTTCTATATATATATAATCACATGAACCTTAGAATAATCTTACATATTATATATTTGATATCAAAAGTACAAAACTTATTTTCTCTTTAACATCAAATTGGCTAAATAATAATTAATCATTATTGTTTGTACTTTACGTTCTGCGGGATAGGAACTTTTCAATACCGTATGCATTTATATGTACATATGAATTGAGTGACATAAAAAGGCGTAAAAACTAATAGTACAATATATAGATTATAATTATGATAATGATGAAAATAGTAGCATATAGGTACGTTTAAAAAATGTCACATTTCGGCACTACGAACGTAGTAGTTTTGTGATAACTTTGATGAAATTCATAGGCATACTTATGACCCAACAGATTGAGATCGATTAAACTATAGGTCTTTATAATTTTGGGTTCGACTACAAAAGCATGGTACTCGTCACTAAAATATTTTGTTTTACATTTGGTACAAATAACGAATGGTATATTGCGATGTACAAAGATATGAGTGATGACCTGAAATACGGGTAGATCCGTCTGTTCATCAATATGGGTTGCAATTGAAAATCCGACTTTATAAAGAAATCCAGAAACTACTTTTTTCACCACGAATATTCTATCGGATGGATTAAATTGAAAATCGCTTCTCGCTAACAAAAATTCAGATATAAAATTGTCATACCTATCAAATTTGCCTCCGCCTGTGCCAATAAAATTTCTTTCTTTTGTGTCTTAGGACAGGCATTGCGGAGGAAGATCAACTGTCCTTGCGCACTTTCTTCATTGTGAGGGTACACATTTTTGGGGGTTGAACGTTTTCTTTCTGCTCAATTTTAACTTCTTTACTTGGCACCTGACGACGTCTATTGAGGGTGCGCAGTCTCCCGGAGATGTAACCTGACCGGCCTTCAGGATCATAGAATATTTCCTGAAATTTAAATCAGTAAATGCTAGATAGTTTTATTAACACATAAACAATTCGCTACTGTATATGATCCTGTAAAAAATATCGGGCTAAAGTTTTACTTATATATAGATAAAATATGTTAATTTAAAATTTTTGGCAAAGCCAATGCCGACTAGAATGTGGCAGTATTTTATTCCAATTTAATAATTTATTTCCAATAAATTCACCAAATGGAGATAGGTTAGTGTACACCGAGCGTTTTGGTAATTCAGTACGCGGAATGAAATGATAATGCTTGGTTGGTACTCAATTATACAAGTCAGCACCAAATGGTTTAAAATAACACCATATAGCGTTGAAAGAACCCTAGATACTATTCAAAGAACACCAAATAGTGTTAGATGAACAGAAAATAGCATTTAATGATTTATTGGAAAATATTATTTATCAACACTTACCTGCAATAATAAAATCATTCCATTCCAAGGGCTTGCCATTGGGAGTGAGCACCTTTATTCATTTAGTCTCCCCGTTGTATCGTCCCTATCGCAACTGGAAAGATGTCCCGGTAACAATATCACCACTATCCGGTGCATCCTGCACATTTGCTGCTTGCTGCGCACTATTAATCAACACATTTTCCATTTCAGGGCCATCCATATTAAGCAAAGTCACGGTAAAAACATTAACAAAATCTGTTTCCGACATAATTAGAACCATACACGAGGCAGACAACACGTTTTACCTGAAATGCTACGCGACTGCTTGTAAGCGCGCGTGGAAGAAAGTGAGCTTTTCTGACTGCGGGCTAAGGACTTGCGGCATGTTCAAACTTGTACGCGGAAGAGCTTTCGACATTAGATTGACACCATCGGTGTCAATTCAACATTACATCGGTGTCAATGCAACACTGTGTCGGTGTACACGTAATTCTGTGACAGACTTGGATTTTGAGGTTGACACCATCCCCGTCAAACCAACACATTGTAAACAATCGACGGTGTGAACTTCTATAAAACTTCTATAGACTGCATTTCGGTTTGTAAGCAGCACTATTTGGTGCTTTTTAACTTCCCGTTTCTCCGTTTTCGGAGAAAAAAGGAAATTATTGTAATCACCCCGAAAATGAAAAGTAAAGTGTTCACTAAATCTTGACGTTTCAAGATCTAGAGAATTATCTCCGACCGCTTTCGGATGGACGACTGTGTGTGTGTATGTGTGTATGTATATACGTATGTGATCAATTTTTTTGTCCGACGATATCTCAAAAACGAGGCACTGCATTTCAATGATTTTGGTCTCAATCGACGCGGCTTTTCAAAACTTAGAACTGATTAGATTTTTGCTTTGATCGGTTCGGTACTTTTTGAATTATTCGAACAACAAATCTCCGAAAAATGAAATAAAAATATCTTGAGAATGGATCAATGGATTTGAATGAAAATTGGTACCATGAGATTTCTGGGGTCGTTGATCACGAATATGGGATCAGATTTGCAAAATCTAGAATGGCGAATCCAATATGGTGGAATAAAATCTAAAAATATTCGGATTTTGGTAGAAATTAGTAGTCGGAGGTTTTTTAGGTCACTGATAACAAATCCAAGGTCAGAATTCCCAAATTTATAATGGTGGATCCATTATAGTGGTTCAAAATAAAAGAAAATCATATTATCTTCATGTAATATGGTATCCAAGGTCTTTCGACACATCAATCACGAATCTGAATTTGTAGTTCGAAATTCGAATTGGATATCAATATTTTTTTATTCCGTGAAATTGGAACCTGCATTGTGATAACGGGAAGATCAAGGGCTGGCTCACGGTCAGCCTAAAGCCGCTTGTTAAACACACGCAACTCGTCATTTTCGACACCATATAGTGCTAAATTTTGAATTAACGAATAAATGTTGCCCATATAATATATACTAACTTATACATACATGCGTATAATCTGATATAATCTTATTGGATCAAATTCGAATTGTAATTTGTTTGTTTTTATTTAATTTTATCGTATTAGGGCGGACTATTTTTTTCCCGAGTAATCTCGCGCACGGTGAGATATAATCACTGAATATAATTCTCAAGTTATGTACGAAGATTTCCGACATCTAGACAGTGAATATACCACAGACGAGGCTCATTGTGACTATGGGAATTTTTATTTTGAAGATATACTAACTTCTGAAGAGGGTAAATCAATACCTTGATTATTCAAATTGCACCGAAAGGTGTCTGTTTGAGTAAAAAACTGCAGATGGTGTTGATTCACGTAAGATGACATCATTTTTAATCCCAACAAAATTGCCGGAGTATTTCATAAACTTTATTGGTGTTATTCGTGACACCGAAATTCCCAGCCAATAACACCGAGCTTGTTTACTAACTTCTTAAGAGGCTGAATCAACACCTTAGTCATTCAAATTGCACCAAAAGGTGTCAGTATGAGTTAAACACTGCAGATGGTGTTGATTTAGTTAAGATAACACCATTTTTAATTACAACAACATCGCCGGAGTCTTTCACACACTTTATTGGTGTTGTTTGTGACACCGATATTCCTAAACAACAACTCCGAGCTTGTTTACACCGCAAATTTTTTACAGTGCATGTATGATTACCCCAGAATTACGTCAAGTTTATTTCTAAAAAAAAAAACGCGCGTATTTGAGTGGCCTAATACGTACGCGCCGTATTTACTTTGTATGGAAAATTTTGCCAGATACCTTGTAATTTTACCTTGGATACTTAGGTAGTCACAATAAGTGATAAGAATATTCCTTATGATCGACAAAGTGTAAACACTAATGCAAATTGCCGAATAGTGATTTCGATCATTTAACCTGAACACGTAACAAATTCATGATATATTTTAGCGACTAATACAAACCGGGCTAGTACCACACGTCACAATGCATTCTAGTTTATATTTTCGTATGTATAAAAAACTTGAGAATGAATTTATAGTGCTATTATGAACAGCAATATCGGCTCTTGAAAGTACCTTCTTACAATCAGATTAAAGCCCTGCGATTGTTCGTATTCAAGTAGTTGAATTTCGAAGTCGGTGAGAATGCGACATCAATCATATAAATAATTCGATTTACCTCATTTTTTCCTAAAATTTAACCAAAATCTTTATACCGGGTCGTTTCTTCTACTTCAAAGATAGGTTCCTTCTCTTCTTAGCCATCGCGGGAATAAATACTGACTCGAAATAATAAAAAACGCGGTAGAAAAACAAGCAAAAATAAAAGCGCGGAACACTATCCATGTGCCGAGCGACGACGATTCGAACGAGGGGAATTGTAGTGGGGGGTTTGAGTCCACTCTCTTCGCCTGTAAGTCGCATGGTCGCCGGGCAACGCGGTCGTGGCGCTAGCAGGCGCCTGCTTTTTGCGCGAGAAATTTGCTGTCTTATGCTTCGTGATTTTCCTTCTCATTTCTTCATTTTTGAAGATAATTAGGTTCTTAGGGACTCATTTTGAAGATGAAGAATAGATCTGTGTCGCCTGTTTTGCCGAATTCCAAAAGAAAATTCACTGTCCGCTGTGTCTCACTTCAAACATCACGTACTTTCAAGTACGTTTTTTGCAAATCTGAAAGTGAAATCGAAAATTCAGCAAAACAGGCGACACAGATCTATTCTTCATCTTCATAATGACCCCCTAAGAACCTAATTATCTTCAAAAATGAGGAAATGAGAAGAAAAATCCTGAGTCTCTGTTCGTGCGCGCTCTTCGAGGCATAGGCAACGCCCGTAAGCACGATACCCATTATTTGACAGATTTTACATGTAAACGCGAAGTTATCATTTCTCCGCGAAAATTAATCAACTCCTCGTCCTGATTGACTATTCTGAGCTGTATATGGTATATTGACTGTACGGCGATTGATGGGTAATCGATGTTGGCAAGCACTTCAACAATATCATATCCTGATGGAACGGTAGGGAAAAATTCACAAATCGTGGGAGCTCGACGCTCGTTCACGTATGCCCCTGTGGTTATGTTGTACTCATTGCGTAAAGTATTAACCTTCAGTATGGCCACCGGTAATTCTGATTTATGAGTAACGTCTCGTGCTAGCTCAATCGCTTTAAATCCAAATAATCGACTAATGGAATGCTTGGGTTTAAAGTCTACTACTTGATTGAATGTGATTTCACTGTTCAGCTCGTTGTTGTTGGCTCTCAGACTGAGGGTGATATCGGAGGGTAAAGCTCCTTATGCAGAAAACTTTTAATATCTTCAATTTCATAGCTTCCCGTGGGTAACGTGATGACTTCTCTACTATTGCCTGCTCCATCCAGGTGAAATTTATTACGCTTCTCTTCAATATTGGGTATTAAATTGAATGTCAGGAACTCAAAAAGTCCAAGAACATAGTTTTTCTCCGGTGATAACTCGATTGGACGAAAATCCTGAGCCTCTAGCACGGAGGATGTACCCGGCAGTGTCAATGTCAACGATTCCGACATAACTAATGCTTGCTCATGTGGCACTCATCTTTTTACAGCTGTCCGCTAAGAAATTTGAGGCACAAGTGGTCACAAATCACAGTATCATATACCTCATAACTATCATGATTGTATTTTACGCTACCAACACCAAGATACTTCATCAAATCCTTAGACGGTTGCAAATTGCCGAAACTATCGGAATGTACAACTTGATTGCCATTTTTCTAGTACGCAACCCAATGTGTCCCCGGACTGTTTTTATCATCTAGATTATTGATTGCAGATTCTCGAATTTTCGATCCTGATTTCGGTAGACTATTCCACATGAGAACCCCGTAAAAATGTGAAATTTTTATATTTCTAGCATATTTGCGTATATCAATGTCGGTGAGAGCTTGGCGTGGTAGCTTTGTTAGTTTTTTGCGGATAGTAAAATACAGACCGATGCCACTGTGGTAAAGATTCATGTATAATTTCTTGCCTAGCATAATCGCCTCCATTGTTGTTTTGTGCCGTTTGGTTTGGTACAAGTGATGTTTGATGGCGCTAGCCTCGTTGACCTTTTATTATCGGGTATAGACCCGCAGCGCCACCCGCTAGAGCCCCAATAGGGCTCAGACCGGCCAGAATTGGAATGAGGAGTGGTAGGATGCCGCAAATTTTATCGGGCGCATACATAACGCGAGGCACACGAATATTCTTCCCAGCCCCACGCGCGGCCACACGGGCTCCCGCCAACGCCGACTCGACAGCTTCGTGACCTGATTGCACGTCGACCTGTGTAGCTCCTATGATGGATTTAAGATTCACTGTCCTCTTCCGCTGTTTAGGCTTCCTACCCGTTGTAGATTTCTTCATTGCAACCGCTCCAAGTTTTGACTGCTTCACAACTAAACTCATTCCGAGTTTAGTGTGGTAACCGAAGCGACAGGGATATATGTTTATATATGTGTACATCGGCGACTACACTATGTGCGTGTACTATAACATGGGTGTGTGATTCAGAGAAGAGTAGTATACATTGGCCTGTCGATAGAAGCGGATCGAGCAGCTCAAGTCAATAAAAGCTATTGTTACAAAGGGTGAAATCACCCGTTTTGCCCCCTTTTTAATGATCTAGTAGTCATCATAGATAAAAGACGTTTATAAACCTCTTATGTCTTTCAAAAGAATAAGGTTTCTGCGTCAACCAACATTATTGTAAAAACACTCTTGTTTCAG
The DNA here is from genome assembly GCF_021901455.1 of Neodiprion lecontei. NCBI lineage: Eukaryota > Metazoa > Arthropoda > Insecta > Hymenoptera > Diprionidae > Neodiprion > Neodiprion lecontei. Next base: position 20,003,586 of record NC_060261.1, read on the forward strand.
ACTTAAAACGAGAAACACATATTTCGCAATCAAAGCTTTTCCACAACATTTTATTCACGCTTTTGATTTTGACTTGATAACACGGCTCTACAAAAAAATTTTTGTTCTTCGTCCTAAAGTTTATTTTATGATTTTCTGGTTAATTATGAACAAAAACGAAAAGAAAATACCTTTTTTTGGTATAAAGTTTGCTTTTGTAATAGTTATAGTAAAAATACTCATTTTTAAATTTTTCATAAATATTAATTATTTTAAATACATTCAAAAATACCGTGCGATCAGAGTTGGGTTTTAACGTCCAGACAGTGCTTCTAGATGGCACTCGAATGATAAACAACGATCAGGTGTTTTGTAGAAGTCTAGAATAACTGAAAATGTTCTCATTAAAAGTACATATGCTGCATGCTCATTTAGATAAATTTAAAAACAAAATGAGAGCGTATTCAGAAGAGCAAGGAGAACGTTTTCATCGGGACATTTTGAGCTTCGAACAACGTTGTCAAGGCCAATACAATTGAAACATGATCGGACACTATATTTGGGGTTTATTGAGAGACAGTACTTACGAACATAAAGGAAAAAGTAAAAGCGTGAACTTTTAAATTATTTTCTACTTTTTTGTAACTTATTTTGATAGTAAAACTCAATAAAAATAATAAAAATGTTTATTTAAATGGTTTCATCTTTAATTGATAATTAAAACCACAGATTTTGAAAAATATCGTTCAATCGGTCTCCTAAATACAAAAGCAAACTTTTTAATGCTATATATTTTTTTTTCGTCTAATTACGAACTAAAGAATCGAAATCTAATACTTTAAAGTCTAGGTAAAATTTTGTGTTGATCCGTGTAATCAAACTCGCGGATCCATATTTATTTCCGTAACGTTAAAGAACGTTACACTATTATAAGAAATACTGTGTACTCCTTTGCCCGGTCCTTACAACGGCCACGAAGTTAAAAGAAATTACATGTAGTTTGTCTTAATAATTGGCATAAAATTCAATGGGTCCCGACAAAGACAAAGAATTTAAAGGAGATATTGCATAAGTGGATTAGTACATGAAAAAAAAAAAAAAACTGCCTGGGTGAAAAATTATAATAAACAGAGTTTGACTAAAATCTGTGAAAAATATAACGTGGACATAGACCTTACATCTGCAATAGAGAATATAAGATCCATCTTTTATGCCTATCGAAAGTTGACAAACAGTATGATGATTGGCGATTTGCTAATCAATTTCATCGATAATTTTATCAACGTCGAAGATGAAAGTTACGAGAGAACGCCGGGATTACTTGAATTTTTGTTCAAAAAACCAACGGGTGCATTGATTGTGCATGACGCAGACAAGAATAATTACAAAAAAATTGTAGCGATGAAAAAATGCGCACCAGAAACGTTACCCAGCCGATGGAAGTCTTCCCGACGGTTCAAAAATCGTAAATTATAGAAATTTCATTGCACAATACGTCTGCTCGCCGAAACAATCCGGTAAAAGCTTACCTGACTGTAAGATTGCGTGAAAGGAGGAGCAAAAAGTGGATTACGTCTACTAAGATGATCCAAGTGAAATTGTAAACCGTCTCCGACTACTTATGGCGTCGCAGGCAGCAGGCAATATCAGCCATTTCAACAAAATAGTCGCCTTCATTTGAAAGTAGCAGTAAGTCAGAATCGTTTATTAACAGCAGATCCATATAAAATCATAATTCGTTCAGTGACCGTCCAGTGATGAGCATAGACATATTTGGGCGACATTTGGAAAGTGGTGAGGGTAAAAAATTTATTCGTGGGCCTTCAGGCGTTGGATTCAAAAAAAACCCGCGATAATCAGTATGACCTGGACATTAAACGATTGTCCAACGTAGCCGACCCACAACAGCCCAACGATGCTGTTTTTCTCAAAGTTCTCAATAGTTCAGACAATAAGTATCACGAGAACGTAACGCAAATCAGTGAGACCCTCAAACAGGTGCGGGTGCGTAACAGCATAATCACGATCATGCATTTAGGTTATTTCAACTCATTCCGAAGCTTCATGTTAGAGTGAGAGCACTGAAATAAACCAGCAAGGAATCAGTTCCATTTGAAGAGCGTTAACGCATGGATTAAGGTTTGAAAAAATTTCCTGCAAAGAACGAGGAAAAAAATGATGACGAAATTAGCGGACGAACTTCATAGACTCGCTCGACGCAATTATCCGAGTCGATTCGTGGATGTACGTGGGCTGGATAACACCTGGCAAGCTGATCTTGTTGACATGACGGCATATAGCTCGTACAACAAGGGATACAAGTACCTACTCACAATTATTGACATATTTTCCAAGTACGCGTGGGTGGTGCTAATAGGGTCCAAGAGTGGGAGAGATGTGATTGCTACCATGAAATCCGTACTGACACAGAACCGTATACCCATACATCTACACGTTGATCAAGCCAAAGAATTTCACAACAACGAATTTATGAAGCAGCACAATGTCAACACGTATTCGACATTCAGAAATTCAAAGGCATTGATATTTGAACGTTTCAATCGAAAATTGAAAAATAAATTGTGGAACCGGTTAACTCTCCAAGGATCTCACAAGTGGATTATTATTTGAGTGACTCAATGAAGTCCTACGACAACACCAAGAATCGCACGATTCGGATGATCTTGGTGGATGTTAACATGGTCAACGAAAAACAACTATATCGAAGCGTATACAAGCCTCGGCAAATCAAATGAAGTAATCGGAAGCGGAAATTCTGAGTAGGCGATCGTGTTCGAATCAGAAAGTTGTAACGATATTTTAAATTCAAAGTGCCCGCGAGGTTTTGCTTGACACAGCCATCTCGAACCAGGCATCAGGCGGGAGAAACGGCTGAACATTTTAAAGAGTCTACGGGAAGACGCCAAGGCAAACGGTCTAAAATTCCCTGTAGAACGTGCGTAGTCAATTATTAACACATTCAAAAGTGAATTAACACCTCGGCATTGCTCATTAATCTCCGTCATTACAACAACCTGTGATTTGGTCACAACGATAAAGCCTAAAAGAAGTCACGAAATTAACCAAAATCCAATTTTAAAACTGCCGTGCACCACTGGGTCAGCAGGAGGGAAACTTTCAAAAAGCCGTACACTTGAACCCCGTCGAAGAAGTCCCAACATCATTTAACAATCACACGAAGGAGCTGTTGACAAGTCTAAAGCAAAGGGATGAGTGATTTTTAACATATTTATGACTTATCAACTTTTTTAATTACTATCATAGACAATTTTATATCCCAGTGTGTGTTAATTCTGGCGTATTCTATTTTAATTTTTTGTGAATGTTTGAATGAATGTGTAATTTTTAATTATTTTGACTATGGACAGGTTTTAAAAAGGTATTACGTGTTATTTATATTGTTACAAAGGGTGAAATCACCCGTTTTGCCCCCTCTTTAATGATCTAGTAGTCATCATAGATAAAAGACGTTTATAAACCTCTTATGTCTTTCAAAAGAATAAGGTTGCTGCGTCAACCAACATTATTGTAAAAACACTCTTGTTTCAGACTTCAAACGAGAAACACATATTACGCAATTGAAGCATTTTCACAACATTTTATTCACGCTCTTGATTTTTGACTTGATAATTAAACTCGCGGACCCATATTTATTTCCGTAACGTCAAAGAACATTACATTGGTGTCAGAAGTGGGATCTTGAGTTTCTTTTCAATCGAGTCAATTCAGTGCGCGAACTTTAATTATGAGCAATAGTCGTATGACGCGCTCACGTCGAAGGGAAAGTGGCGGAGAAGAACCTTTCATTATGGAGAATCCGCGGGTCCCTGAGACAATCTCATCACCTTCGGTGGACCCTCTTCCAATTCCTTCGACGGTCTCTCAGATTGATCTGCTGAAGATCATGTCCCAACAACAAGAAGCTGCTGAGCGTCATCAACAGCAACTTCTTCAGCTGCTTCTTGATCAACAAGAGCAGCGAAAGCAAGAAATCGTCATTCAACAAGAACAGCGAAAAAGAGAACAGGAACAACGAGAAAGGGAACTTGCCTCTCAGTTGGAGCAGCGAAAAAGAGAACAAGAACAAAGAGAAAGGGAAATTGCCTCTCAGTTGGAACAGCGGAGGCTTGATAGAGAAGCTCAAGAACGATCCGAGACCAGTCTTCATGAACTGTTCCGGACGACTGTGGCAGCTCTTCAGGCTGTCCATCAGGTGAACGGCTCAGGAGAACCGGCCGTCACCCCTCGAGGTTCCAGAGTCGTTACTCCGCTTCCCTCTCCAGTTCCCTCTCCTGTTCCCGTTCCCGCTGTTCGGGAGGTCCAACATCCAGGACGGTTCCAGGATGTACGGGACTCAAGGTCTGTGCCTTTTATTAGGGGAATAGATGAATCCCCAATTTGTAGAACAACAGTTAAAAATGAGGTTGGCTTTTCCGAGCCTCTGCCTCAGGTTCAACCTCGTTATTCCCATTTAAGTCGATTGAATAATACAAGATTTCCTGGGGTTGCTTCTCAAATTACCGAGAAACCCTTTTATCCTTTAAAACCGCCAATTTTTGACGGAAAGATTCCATGGGCAGATTATGAACGTCAATTTGATACAATTGCATAGCATAATCAGTAGGACTCCGCACTGAGGGCCCACAGCCTTGCCTCTTGTCTTCGAACGCCGGCTTTGAATGTTTTAACGGCATTATCCAAAGAAGAAATTTCCGATTATGAAAAACTTAGCTCCGCGCTTAAATTAAGAAACGGAAATGATCATTTGACAAAATTATACACAGCTCAATTACAGACTAGAAGACAAGGACGAGACGAAGACCTAGCGTCACTTAGCCAAGATATTGAACGGCTTTCTCGTGTAGCTTTGCCAGACCACGAGCCGTCTCGTAATTTATTAGCGACACAAGCTTTCTTAAACGCAATCAGTGATCCAGAAATTAAAATGACCGTTGGGACATCGGGTCTCACTTCTCTGCGGGAGGCAACGGCCAAAGCCCTTGAGGTAGAGGCAATGAGAAAACAATATTTCGGGTTGAGCAGGCTTCGTCGGATTGAGGTGTCCAAAAACACCTCAGAAAGACGAAGTTTTGAACACTCGGAGGAGTCAAAGCCTCAAAATTATAGTAATGAAAATAACAATAGTAATTTTAAACCGAGAAATCGAGGTTCTCTTCAAAACTAGAAAAACAAGCGTGTAATTAACAACGCGGACATGACAAGTCAAACCGGCTTGACTTGTATATTTTGAAAAAAAACAGGCCATGACGCCAATCATTGTTTTCTGATTAAAAAAATTAGTGGAGAACCGATACAGAGTTCGAATCCAAACTCTTATAACTGGCATAAGAAAAATATAGAAATAGGGGAAGCAAATCCTCAGTCGAGTTCTGCAACAGGAACTCGCCCAAAAAACTAATTCCAGATGATTTGTCGGGGCGAAAATCATCGCAGATTGTTAGGAGTGAAATCCCTCTTAGAAAACAGTTTTTAATTAATAGTCTACGACAGTCTGGTCTTTACGCGCGCGGTACTGTAAATGGCGTCGATTGTCTATGGGTAATAGACACCGGCGCGGAAGTAACCGTAGTTCGATCGGATCTCTTTAAATCCGATGACCAGATTGTTCCCTCTTTATCTCTGCAAACAGTCACTGGAGAGACGACCCCGGTTTTGAGACAGGTTACTGTCCAAATTAACTTTTTTGGGTGCATCGACTCTCTACATAAGGTATTTATAGCAGATATAGAGGATGAAGGTATTTTGGGAATAGACTTTCTTACAGCTCATAACTGTGTTATCTCGACCAAGAGAAATTCACTAACTTCAATCAATCGCGAAATAACTCTTTGTACAAATAGAAATGAGATTTATTGGACTCCTCCTAGAATTCGGGAAATAGAACTTTCAGAGGATGATTTTCAACAACATTTCCCTTCACATTTACAGAGCCTTGTGGAGAAATCTTCGATTTCGTTAAATTCAGCTCAGGTAGGATCGTTTAAATCTCTTTCGCTAGAATTTAAAGATTCTCTCGCCAAGGATAGTGGTGATAAGGGTCGATGTACTTCTGTCAAGCACAAGATCGACGTCGGAGAGAGTTCACCAATAAAACAAGCTCCTCGGAGACTCGCTCTCAACGCCCGAGAAGAGGTGAAGAAGCTTGTAGAAGACATGTTAATGAACGATGTGATTGAACCATCGTCTAGTCCCTGGGCTTCACCAATCGTCCTTATCAACAAAAAGGACGGATCCAAACGATTTTGTATTGATTACAGGAAGCTGAACGATATAACGAAGAAAGATTCTTACCCTCTACCCAGAATCGACGAAACACTCGACCTGATAGCTGGTGCAACTTGGTTCAGCACCATAGATCTTCAGAGCGGATACTGGCAGGTCGAAATGGATCCTCTATATAAAGAAAAAACAGCTTTTGTTACGGGTTTAGGAGGATTATGGCAGTTCAAGGTTATGCCGTTTGGTTTGAGTAATGCCCCGGCTACCTTTGATCGAATGATGGAGGCTGTTCTCCATGGGCTTACTGGCAAAATATGTCTCGTCTATTTAGACGATATAGTCGTTTTTGGCAAAAACTTTGAATAAGAAGTTCAAAATCTCAGACAAGTCTTCGCTAGGCTGAAGCAGGCAGGCCTAAAAATGAGTCCGAAAAAATGCCATCTGTTCCAGAGAAAAGTAGGCTTCCTCGGACATATTGTCTCAACACAAGGTGTAAAGACCGACCCGTCCAAAATCGAGAAGGTTTCTTCTTGGCCGACACCTAAGAATAAAGAACAAATTCAAAGCTTTCTAGGCCTTTGTACATATTACAGAAGATTTGTAAAAGGTTTCGCTAGTATAGCTAAACCTCTCCATCACTTGACCGGAATCAAGATTCCTTCTGACTGGACCCCGGAATGTAAAGAGGCTTTCAAGAAATTAAAAGAAAATCTTATTTCTTCGCCGATTTTAGCTCATCCAGAGGTCGAACTTCCTCTTATTTTAGATACGGATGCCTCTCTTTCAGGAATAGGCGGGGTTCTGTCACAAATTCAGAGAGGTTAGGAGAGAGTGATGAGCTATTTCAGCAAAGTTTTGAGTAAAACTGAGAGGAATTATTGTGTCACTCGTAGAGAGCTTTTAGCTGTTGTTAGGACCGTAGTACATTTTCACCATTATCTGTACGGCAGGAGATTTTTGATACGTACAGATCATGCTTCTCTCAGGTGGCTACTTTCGTTCAAATCTCCCAAAGGTCAGGTAGCTAGGTGGATGGAAAGGTTCGGTCAGTACGATTTTGACATTCGTCATCGCGCAGGAATTCATCATGGGAACGCCGATGCTCTCTCTCGGAGACCCTTCGAGGAAATGCCAGAGTGTAAACAGTGTGCCCGATTAGAGAAAAACCGTGACCCCTCTCTCATAATACGGAAGATTTCTTTCGAAAATAACCAGGAGGAATGGAGAGATTCGCAACAAGAGGACGACACTTTGAATCAAGTGAAGTCTTGGAAAGAAGCAGAAACTCGCCCGGACTGGCAGGATATATCTTTAGCCGAGCCAGATTCGAAAATTTATTGGGCTCAATGGGACTCTATCCTTTTAATTGATGGAATTTTATACCGAAAATGGGAATCTGCAGACTTGAAAGAAATCAGGTGGCAACTTTTGGTTCCCAGGACACGAGTTCCGGAGATTCTTGCTCTTTATCATGATTCTTCTACAGGTGGACACTTCGCTTCAAATAAAACTCTGGGCAGAATTTGCAACTTCTACTTTTGGCCCCGTTGCCGGATGAACGTTGAAGATTGGTGTCGAAGATGTCGAATCTGCACGGCAAAGAAAGGACCTCGAGCGAAAGGACAAAGCTCTCTTCAAATTTACAACGTGGGAGCTCCATTTGAAAGGATAGCGATGGACATTCTCGGACCTCTCCCGATAACCCATTCTGGAAATAAATATGCTCAGGTTATTGCTGATTATTTTACCAAGTGGCCTGAAGTGGTTCCTCTCGCTGATTAAGAAGCCTCCACTGTAGCACAGGCATTCGTTAAAGAGTTTATTTGTAGACACGGAGTTCCTCTAGAACTTCATACTGATCAAGGCCGAAATTTCGAGTCAACCTTAATGAAAGAGGTTACTCAGATTTTAGGAGTTAGAAAAACTCGTACGACTCCTTTGCATCCGTAATCTGACGGCATGATAGAGCGTCTGAATCGAACCTTGCTACAATATTTGTCGTCCTTTGTAGAGCAGAATCAGAGAGACTGGGACTCCTGGATCCCTTTCTTCCTCTTATCTTACAGATCTGCGATCCATGAGACGACGAAGCAGACGCCAGCCCTCGTGCTTACTGGAAGAATCTTCGACTTCCATCAGATTTAGAGAAAGGCCCTGTTGATGTGCAAAGACAGCATCAAACAGATTATGCCTTTTTATTGCAATAACGTTTAGAAGAAATTCATTACTTTGCTAGGAGTAGAATTTCTATGGCTTCAGATAAATTAAAAACTCGTTATGATATTCGAGCCAGAGATTTGAAATTTAATCATGGAGATTCTGTCTGGCTCTTTCAACCCCGAAGACAGAAAGGACGATGTCCAAAGCTACAAAGAAATTGGGAAGGCCCTTACTTAGTGGTTAACCGGATAAATGATGTTGTTTATAGAATCCGAAGATCTCCTCATCCGCGTCAGAAAGTGGTTCACTTGGATCGTCTCGCTCCATTTGATGAAAATCAACCTGGAACAGTCTCTTCAAGACCAGGAACATCCTTCGTAGTTAGACCTTCAAACGAACACCCTTGACGACTGTGATCGACTTGACCTTCTTTACAGTCGGTCATCGATTGGGAGAAGAATTTGCCTTTTGTAATTCATTTGAGTAAAACTCGACCGCTTACGATTATTATTGAAGGAAATATCGGATGCGGAAAAACAACTTTCACCAAGAGGTTTTTAGCAGATCGCCAGGTCTGTACACTTTTGGAACCTCTTGAGGAATATCGAGATGTAGCTGGAATTAACCTCTTAGATTTGATGTATCAGGACCCAGATCGTTATTGCTATTATTTTCAGCATTTCGCTCAAATGGTTATGTTAGAAAGACATCTTCAGACAACTTCATTGCCTGTCAAGGTGATGGAAAGATCGATATTTAGTAGCAATTGTTCTGTAGAAGCTCGTCGCAGGTTAGGTAATTTTCGCGACTTCGAATCTCATTTATTGATGAAAAATTTCGATCTTCTCATTCGCTCGTCTGAGCTCAGAGTAGATTTAATTGTTTATTTGCGAGTTTCCCCAGAAACTTCTTTTGCTCGAGTTAGTTCCCGTTCTCGTGAGGAGGAATCGAACATTTCTTCAGAGCTACTCAGAACTATTCATGAGGTTCATGAAGATTGGCTAGTAAAACAAACCTTTTCTTATTCATCGGCTTCTGTCTTAGTTATAAATGCAGAAGCTACAGCCGATCAAGTTATTAAAGATTTTTGTACTTCTATGACGTGCGGGGGTTAATTCAGACTTGAATAATGAAGAAGTATTCTTAATCAAAAGAAAGACAAAAAGCAAAGTTTAATTTTCTTTATTAGAACATGAAAAAAAAAGGAACGAATAGTGAAAACGGGAGGTGACATATAAAAAGAGTCAAGTTTCAGAAATTTGCTCTGCCATAATTTTAAGGGCAGACTTAACTTCCTCACAATCTTTGCAACCTTCGGTAAATCTTATTACAGATAATTTCTTCTTGCATTCACGGCAGGCTTTGCTTTCTCCCACGAAGGTCGAATGTGTTTTTTTATGTTCAAGGAAGTTCTTCATGTCCGCGCTGAAATAAATCAGACACGGGAGTAGTATAGGGGCACTTTGGGGCGTCACAACAAACCCCCCTCGCACCCCTCTCCGGTGCCAGCCCCTCGCCAAGGAGTAACTTTATGACGCCATCCCCTTCCCCCGCCGCCCCTCGCCGTGGAGCGAATTCTGGGACGCCATCCCCCTCCCCCGCCGCCCCTCGCCGCGGAGCGAATTTTGGGACGCCATCCCCTTCATCCGCCGCCCCTCGCCACGAAGCAAATTTTGGGACGCCATCCCTTTCCCCCGCCGCCCCTCGCCAAGGAGCGAATTTTGGGGCCCCTTCCCCTTCGCCCGCAGCCCCTCGTCAAGGAGGTATTTTATTCTAGAAGCTTCTCCGGACGACCACCCCTTTCCCGCAACCCCTTACCAAGAAGCGGTTTTTCCGCCTCAAAGCTCCGCAGCTCGTCAGCCCTTCGCCCGCGACCCCCTCACCAAATGGTGAAAATCGTGTGACGACTCCTTACCCCGGGTACCGTTGACCGCGAATCAGATTCCGGACTCTACGGGATGGCCTCTGGGCCTGTGCACCCTGACCATGGGACGATCTCCTTTCCCTCACCCTGGTGCCCCTGGCCGTGCGGCCGACTCTGGGGCCACCTACCCATCTGGCCCCACTACCTCCGTTCACGAAGCGAACTCTGTGACTTGGACGTTTGGGGTTACAGGTCTTCCACCCCGGCTCTCGTTCTTTCTCCATCCCTGCTTTGTGTGTCGGGTGCTCGTGTCACTGACCTTACCCAGCCGCCAGTGTTTATCCTAAGGTTTACGTGTGCTTGGAAAATATAGACCTGGTCACTCTCTCTCTTTCTTAATGCAAGACTATAGGCATACTTAGATGTACGAGGATCAGGGCGGGTGGGTGAGGAAACAGAACTCAATGGTGGATTGCGCAGAAAAATCAAATCTCATCCTCGCAGGTTTATTCGGTAGTAGGGTATATACGACAGTTCTAGACAAAGCCATACGTCATAGGGTATATATGACAGTTCCAGACCAAGCTATACGTCACCATGTGACGTTACCGGCTGAGGTGCCCACGGCGGCCATTTTGAAAAGAGCGGTCATTTCGACGGCGGCCGTTTTGATTTTTTTGACGGTGGCCATTTTGATTTTTTCGATTACGGCAATTTTGATTTTGTGATGGCGGCCATTTTGGCGGCGGCCATGATTTTTTTGATGGTGGCAATTTTGATTTTGTGATGGCGGCCATTTTTACGGCGGCCATATTTGATTTTTTGATGATGGCCATTTTGATTTTTGCTTAGTCAGACGAGTGGCCATTCATACAGCGGCCATTTTGATTTTTGCTTAGCCGGATGAGCAGCCATTTTGATTTTTGCTTAGCCGGATGAGCAGCCATTTTGATTTTTCATCGTCCGACAGTTTGATAATATGATTTTCGCTATGATGTCACCAGTATAATCGACCGATTTTACCGTCTGACGGTGGCCATTTTGATTTTTGCTCAGTCGGATGGGCGGCCATTTTGATTTTTATCGTCAGACAGTTTGATAATGTGATTTATTTCTTGGTCGGACGAATAGCCATTTTGATTTTTCGCCGTTACCCGTAAACTTTCGCGCCAATAGTTTGCCCCAGGCGAAAAATAATATTTTCCACGTACTTCGAATACATTCTTGTGCGTTAATCGACCGGCTGGCGACATCGCAATTAGATAGGCCGAGAATGTTCACTACAATTAGATAGGTCGGGGAATGTTGACGAAAATCCGTAAACTTTCACTCGCGCTAATAGTTTGCTTTGACTATCACTCTCCCAAATTCTTACCTTACCCAAGTGCAACACGATTGTCATATGCGCGCAAAGAATTGCCACATTTGCGAAAACTCGTTTACCCCTGAGGAGAAAAAGTGCCACGACCACTGTAACTTCACGGGTAAATATCGTGCTCCTGCTCATGATCGGTGTAATTTGAATTTCAGAGAGACGCACACAATTCCAATAGTTTTCCACGATTTGTCCGGTTACGATTCTCACTTTTAATAAAATCCCCCGCGTCAACTTTTCCCTGTGAAATTACCCTTCTATAATTCTTGTGAGACGAAAACGCTAAAATCATCATGATACGTAATAACCAGTTTACCGGCGAAGAAATAATTATAGGATTCAGCGACGCGACTTCGGAGTTTTCGCTCCAAGAGCTTCGGCGACTCGTTGAATGTGTCCGGAGAGCTCGTGCGCAACCGCGCAGACAGCACAGGGTATATGGTAAGGACATAACATTAATCCTGCATTTTCAAAAATGGGGGAAATGAGGTGATCGCGATCTTTTTGGGCATCGAACCAGATGACGATGAACGCGAAGCCAAATGGATCGAGCGTCGTCAGATCAGCGAGAAATAAGATACGTCCCGACGTATGATTGTGCGCCGGAAAACGTTCAACGACTGCAGCAGTGTTCGCCCTCAGAGCGAAAATAATATTTTCACCATACTTCGAATACATTCTTTTGTGCTAATCGACCGGGCGGCGACACCGCAATTAGATAGGCTGGGAATGTTGATGATGATCCGTAAACTTTTACGCTAATAGTTTACCTCCAGGCTTATTTCCCACTCGATGGGGTATATAAAACGTGGGCCTATTCCGATGATGACGCTGGTCTCATCGTCTCTTCGCGTCGTGACCTGCTCTTACTAGTGAAAAACAAGAAACCGATTGAAACGCGATGGATCTAACAAAAGTTAACCACGTCGGCCGTCTGGAGAATCCGCCAACCAAGAAGATGTCGGAACTTGTAATTGGAGCGGCGTACAACATCACGGACTTACGGCTGGTCAAAATGAAATTTGGGGTACGTGTTCTGACGACGATCGATGAGGATTACAACGTCTTCTTACCACCGAGAATCGCAAGGGCCCTGCAAGAAGATTCAAATCAGCTGGCTGAAATGTGCAACATGGCTGGGCAAAATCGCCTGCAAATGAAATATCTCGGTGGAGAATTCAACAAGCTCGAATTTTCATGCAGTTATGTGCCATAAATAAACTATGCGATCGCGAACCACCACCTCTACAAAAATTCATCCGCGAGGGGATGAAAGCAGGCGTGCTGGAGATCGAACTTTCGCCAACCGGATCCGAACGGGAGTTGTAACGAATCTCGGAAATATCAACCGGTACCAGCCTCTCGCTGCGGGCTTTCGACATTCGTTGAGCTGCCCAAGGACATTCAGCGGAAGAGGGCGGTGGTGAACGTAAAAAACAAAGATGAAAGATGCCTTCTCTGGCCCATCACTGCAGCCCGCCACCCGGCCAACACCCTCACCGATAGAACTAACCATTATCGCCGCTTTATCTCCGAGTTGGACTGTACAGGCATCAAATTCCCCGCCACTCTACATGATGTGAAAAAGCTTGAGATTCCATATTGATACCTGGACAGACCGACACCCTACCTTGGGGGTTTGTCCCAGCCCCCTGATAGCTATAGGATAAAACTGTACACGTTTAATTATTGTGAATATTTACGCTTGACGCCTCGGGCGATCCGCCATCATGCGGAAACGATTTAGACTGGATTTGAAAATGTGAATTCATATACTCAACATTTGTTTATTTATTTATTTATTTATTCATTCATTTATTTATTTATTTATTTATTATCAATATATTGAGAAATTATTCATTTTTATTCGTTCACCACGTGAAAAGTTTTCAGAAAACGAAAAAAAGTTTTCAGAAAATGGAAAAAAGTTTTCCGAAAACTTTTCTCCCATTTGATTAACACGTAAAAAAAGTTTTCAGGAAATGAAAATAAGTTTTCTGAAAACGAAAAAAAGTTTTCTGAAAATGAAAATAAGTTTTCTGAAAATGAAAAAAAGTTTTCTGAAAATGAAAAAAAAAAATGTGTAATAATCGTATGGAAAAATTGCAGATTATTATAATTATTATTATTATTTTCATGTTATCGAGTACGGCACGTGTGCATGCAAAGGAGATAAGTGTGGAAATATTTGTATATTGAAATTTTTTATTGTAATTCGGAAAATACATACAAATTATGTTACATGGCTGTTTCATTTATACAGCTATTGTGCGAACTATCAAAACCCAACCACTTCACATAGACCCGATTCCCCCGTTTGCGTAATACTTTCTCCACAAGATAGCCGTCGTGGTATTTTACTTTGCCGAGCTCCTCCTCGTAGAAGCCCCCCTCGATGGGATGATCTTGATAATCGGTAAGTTTGTACGTCGGCGGATTGGTATCTTTCACCTCACTCACGGTGAATATTTCAGTCGTCCAATTGGGCGTATAGCCTTTTTCGAATACATTCTTGTACTTGCTGATTCAAACTCGATCGCCCGCACTGAAGGTGCCAGGATGCCCCTAAATTGGGGGACACGGACCAGCCAACGTGATACCTGACTCAAATCCAGCCGAGAATTTCTTTGCCGCAAGCTCGTCCGACGCATAGTTTTTGAATTATAAGCGATAGCTTTAGGCCAATCAGAATGCACCATTTCATCTGGATTTGCCGCCACGGAAATTGCTGTTTTGTTCGTCTGGGTGAATTATTATTATTCGTTTACGAATTAAATATCGGCACCTCCCCTCTCTCCCTGTTGTACCCCTTCTCGAGCGCTGACCTCGGTATTGTTGCCGCGGCACACGCTGCCGGCCGCACACCCACGGACGCACACTCGTGTGTGTGTGAAACATAAGCGAATGCCCTGCTACACAATACTACGAAACACACATCTACGAGTGAAAATAAAAATAAATCTCCAAATAAATCAGCGGATTTAAGATTTAATGTTACAAAACACTTCCAATCATCGATGTATGCATCAAACTAGAGATTTTAGATGATTGAAATGCCGTTAGGGCTCATAATTAGTCATTCAATCAATCTGAATTATGGTTTCCGAACATTTTTTGTGTCTTTGCAACATAATTTTTCCACTAGTTTGAAATTCATCATTGATATCCGATTTTTCAATAATGCGAGGGAAAAATAACTCGCCGAATTGACGTGTCAATAGGTTCGTAAATCAATTACGATTCACCTGAGTTAACACAAAATAACTGAATAAATGAGAATTCACTGAATCACTAAAAATGATAACCGAAATCGTGAGAATTATTTGAGATATAACTGAATTAGGAAGAGTTGTAATAAGTCAAGTTACTTTGAATAACTTTAGATTCGTGCCAAAATTTTATGTTTACAGAGAAAAATAATTAAATTAAAATAAAAAAGTAATTTTAAATCAAGAAGAAGGAAATTCCCAAATACCTGAATTCAAATGAAGCAATTTCAATTTAATAAATCGATCTGAAATTGAGGAAAATAATTATTATTATTTGGAATAGAAAAATAAAGTCGAATTACATGAATAAATTCAATTAATTCAACTCAAAAAAATATGGTGTCATTCAAATTCCTAGTTATTTCCTCGTCGATTCAATGTGGGTCTGGAGTGGCAAGTAACGTTGAAATTGTTGAGATCAATGCTAGTGATGACCACTTATCTGAGAATAATCGATGTAACGATAAATAATTTAATTTTTACCAATTCAATCGAGCCGTGTCCCAGGCAACATAGTTTCGTAACAAACACATATAAATTATGTTACACTTAGTTCCGTGAATATCACAGGTATGTTGTATGAAACGTGAATGTAATGGTCCAGGCACTCTAAAATGTCCGCCACATATCATGCTACAGTTTCGTCACGATCGTGTTGAATGGCTACATGCTAGTTACGTTGCTGAAGCGTGAATTTGGCAGAACAGAGAAGTCACAATGTTACGTTAAGGCTACATAGCAATCATGCACCGCTTGAAATCGGAGTTACATGGCCTCCATGTCGCTAAGGTGTTTCAGGAAATGATGGTAGGTATCAGATACATCACGATCAATTATCCATAAATGTATCAAGTATATAACTATTGTTCTGTGAGATATAGTATTCTCGTTTATTATATTATGTATTACTTATTGACTTGCTCATAAATAGAGCATACAAAGATCTTATCGTACATTTGTACCAATTCTCATACGTATATATCTATTTAACACACAAACATAAATTCAAAAGCTTAATTGGATATTAGGAATAATTTCATTTTACAGTCTTATTGAATGTTTGATTCTTGTATTACCTAATCCACATCACAGAAATAGTTTATCTTAATATTATATTTTATTATTTAGGCCTTTATTTGATTGAGTATATATATTAATATTATGAAAGACATGAAATATGTGTCGAAATATAGTACATGGAGGAGAAAAAAAAACGTTTCATCAAACAAAGTGAATAATAAGCATTAATGTTCAAAAAATTAAGAAAGTAGCGAAGTAGAGAAGCCATACCTTTGTGTATAGTAGATCATTACTAAGTGAACTTTGAAGTTCATGTTGACCGCTCCTAACAGCAAGTCCCTAACTCGCGAGCTCCGGTTATAAAGACCTTAGGAGCTCCGAAAATAGCGATCTCTGTAATCGGACTATATAGAGTGCCTGAGATAAGTCTTTACAAGCGGAGCTCGTGAGTTAGGGTCTTGCTGTTAGAAGCGGTCGAGTGTATGTATACTTTTCTTCTTCAAACTTATTTAGTCATCTACTAATTTATTATACTTCATTGATGGGCATAGTATTGAAACTATTTCAAGGCACGAACACTTCAGTGCTTTCCTCTGTTATTCTGTTGGTTAAATTATCACAATCTCGTAACTGGACGATGTGTTTGTTTTGATAAGGCCAGAAAAACTCTCACAATTAACGTAATCGTCGATATTGAATAGAGTGAAAGAAATAGAAGAAGTTTATATAGTGAAAAAAAATGTCCAAATACTACGTGTAATATTTCTATTGTGACCACACTGTACGTGTATCTATGACAATATGAGCACGTAGCTCATTTTATATAATATTTCATCAATCAAATTTGTTTTTTTTAATCTTAATAATCTAAGTAAAAAATTTTCTCAACGTTGAACACGAATAAACTATAAAATAAATCTTTGTACTTTGTACTTTCCAGGTCTTTAATTGTTTGGTATAGACTACCAAAGTAAACGTTAGATATTTAGAAAGGTACGAAGACGAGGCAAGATAATGGGGAAATGAGACCTGCATCTCCTTCTTATGTACTGTAACGTGGCGTTTCAGAATCGCCCGTCACAAGGGCACACAACCGCTATTATTTTTAGTTTACGCGTCCTCAGCAGGGTACTCCAACCGAACTCGATACAAAATAGGCAATAACTACTTTTAACTAATTCTTTTTTGTAAATTCTTTATTTCGCGCTTCGGCGCAAGCTAACAAGGTACTTGGACGACAACGATTCCGGCCAACAAGGGACCACTAGCTACCGTTTGCAGCTCTCGACGACTTCGCCTACTGACGGTCTCATCAGACTACACTGGCTACCTTGGTGCACCTTTATATACACCTGGGGTAGCATCCACCCGAACCTTCCGTATCGCCTCGACTGCCGGTGAACAGGGAGATAAAAATCCTCCCGGCGGCCGAGGGCACCGTTCCTCGAAGAGGAACCAGCCGCCAACTCTAACGGATGCCGTAAGGATGGCGTGAAGGGCAGAACGTAGCCTGCCATCCTCCGACTTACCGGCCTGGTGCCGGACCGACCCCAAACCACTACGTTCAGGTTGATAAAGCCATCGTTCTGAGGATCGACGCTGCCTTCCTATCGACAGGGACCAATTGTGTGGGTCGTGGTCCACGGTTTGGCCAACCGTCTGACTGCACGACCTCAGGTACAGGCAGCTAGCTACTGCCTGTACAAAAGCCGGTGGAGGTGAACAATGAAGCGTCATTCTCCACCCGGTAACTTTGACCGAGAGGCACCCTGTGTATGCCTCTGTCAAAGAAGTCCCCGATGATAGGCAGCCTGGACTGTAAACTGAAGCGACTACGAAACCATACGAGTTGGTGTCAACGACGAAATCGCGAGCAGCACATTACACCACATCTAGCGGTGATTTTTGGAAAACGTATGACCACGCAGTAACCGATATTCGCCACAGGGGGATAGCCTATTTGCGGTGGGGGTCAACCGACCAATCAAAGAAGAAGAATCACCTCACGACAACCGCGAGATCGGCGAGCTGAACTACGACCTGCTATTCTACGCTCGACCTGTTGAGGAACAGCTTCGATTTTCCAATTACTCTCCCGACCTTTCTACCGATTTAAGCTGCCGACACCTTTTCATTCTACCGCTACCGTCCTACCGTCTATTCTACCGCTATCGTTCTACCGTCTATTCTACCGAGTACCTTTATCCTTCTAAACTCTTTTCCTTCTTTTTCCTTTCCTTCCCCGTTTTGCTATTGTACAGTATAATTTAAATTAGAATCAGTTTGTGTGCCTGAGATCAACCGTCAAGGTAAGGCTTCTGCCTTTGAGTTGTACTGTTACGAAGTTGCTCATAATTTCTATTCTTTCTCATAGTATTTATCGACTTTGCGTGAATCATGGTCCACGGTTAAAGTTGCAGTAAGCCGCCGTGTGGCTGCATGATTTCGGTCATTAATATTATATTTATTGTTTCTTGGTTGCATCGTGTGATGCCGTTTTGTGTGAATCATGGTCCACGACTTCCGTGTGGCTGCATGATTTCAGTAACTTATTATTTTCGTATCTGAGCGACCTCGTAGCTGCCAAATAATTACTCTTCCTGTATTTATGACTTTTCTGATTATTTGTGAATCTCTATTATCTTGCTTCCGTATTTTCTATCGTATTTCGAGCCCTATTGGCTTCATATTTTATTCCATACTCTTCTTGTAATAGTAGTGTGCCTTGTATTTTATTTCCGTTATTGCTTATTATATTTTTATTTATTTTTGTGCCTATTGTATCGTATATCGAGTTCCTTGGAGTACAAGCGAGCGTAGAATCACCCTTAGATATCACCGCATTTTTCTTTATTACTATTGACAATTTTATACTATTTCTGCCTGTTATTTATTTTTCCGTATTTTGTTAGATTAAGTTCTGTGAATTATTCTTTTGTATTGCGGTGTATTTCAGTATATTTCTCTATTTTGTAAACTCTCCGAAATTCTCTTACTCTCATAACTTTGTATTTTGGTATTCTCTCAAAAGTTATGTTTAGGAATTCACTATTTAATTCCTCAAGTATGTAATGATTATAAATTATCGAATCTACCGTATGAATAATTCTACCGAAGGCTACCTAGTCGATCGTTTGCCGACTTGGTAAATTGTTACTGAATGTCAATCTCTCATCCTGGTTATAATTTATGGTAAATTTGACGTATCATCTACCGAACTACCGTTAAGTTGTTTTCTACCGATCGCAGTAAAGCTCTCTCGTTCTAATTAACAGAATAATAATTTTCGTAGCGTCATTTGCAACTTGGGTAAGACCACGTCGCCCAGTGACGTGTAGTTTTAAGTCAACTCTTGCATTATATCGCATCTCTCGGCCTACGTCTATTTTTCTCTGTTAACTACCGTCTCTCGTGTTAAAGCTACCGTTTACTGCTATTCTACCGATATTTTTGTGAACAACGATTATTTATTTTATTAACTACCGCTATCGATACCACCTTATTTGCCTGTCTCACTTATGTAACCTTCTCGACAATATATGATCGATTGACTTATTCATTTTCCTTTTAACTGGAGTTTATTCTTTATTTTGTCATTTTCTTTAATTCTGGAATTACTGTTAGCTGCCTTGAACTCTGCCACTCTACCGGGATGTACGCGATCGTACCTGTGCCTAGCCAGCCATACAACGGGTTCTCTATTTATCCCTTTTGTACGGTTTTGTGTTAATTTTATTGATTTGCATTATTATTTGAAAATCGACGCTACCGCGTCTGGCACCCAACCTAATTATTTTGTTGTAGTTTGATATTGCGGATAACTAAAGAATCGCGCCAAAGTGTCAACGGTAAGTTCTCATCCGAACGTAACAGAATTTAGCGTTACAAATCGGCGCTCGACGAGGGGCCCGAAAAGGCTTAGCGTTACAGTACCCCATAAATCTGTTTGGGGCATCTTATGGAAACTGTCATGGTTTAGCGCGTCATCATCTGTACTAATTATTAGCTGCAGGATGTGGTTGAGCTCCGTTCTTTTTTGTATTCTCTCTCTTGAACCGCTGTTTAGCTTGGCGGAACCATTCTGACACCGTATCTTCAAATTCTTTATCTGTACAGGTGTATGACAGTCTCACTCCATCTGTAGAGTTAAATACAAGTTAGTGTCGTATTGATGCCTACTCACTGTTCTGTGAATGTAGCTTCAATAATCACACTAACCTTTGATGGCTGCTGTGACTTTCAAATTTGAAAGTTGAAAATTGGCCCTCAGACCGCACCATGAAGCGTCTTTAGCGAAGTCGTTGGTGAATACTTGTCGCAATATTCTCAAAGTATTTTCTTTGGCACTGTTCCCGCCAATTTGTGCAACATGCTTTACCTGAGAGTAACAATATTACCATAAAGATAATCATTTTCATTTGGAAAGTTTATGTATCAAATATTTTGTAAAAAAATGCCTGTACATGACCGATCAATTCTCATAGGAACATATTCAACGGTCGTTGCTTCGAAAGGATATTTTGAGAGAAACTCGCTTGAAATTTTGCCGAAATAGTCGGCTTTTGAATCTTTGAATGACTAGAAAAAGACAAATCGTAATACTCTTGCTATGAATTTCCCATGATACAATAAAAGTGATTAAGATTCCCAGCCGTACCTCTTCAGAAAAATTTCCTACACACACACTCTCATCAGAGATGAATTTTTTACAATACATTTATTACCATAATCTAAGAATAATTGGAGGCATTTTTGATTTTCAGTTGATTCAACCGTCTGTTAATGTTTAAGAATACGAAAAGAAACAATTCTGTCCAAAATTGAATGAGAAGGTCTACTTGCTAATTCCCTAGTAAAAATACATCATGAATCACTCACAAAAGTACTGCAAAAATCTGCATCAGCCAATTTGTTTTCAAACGCTTGTATATCAGCAGTGTTTTTGAATGGAAGATCGTCTGTAACCTTTTTAAAATCTTTTCCGTGACCTACAGTTCCATGTTGACCCACTTTCTTTTCAATCTCAGCTAAACGTCGATCCACTAATTGTTGAGTGACCAACATCTCAGCCAATAGTGTGGTTAATGCCGAGAATTTTTCTGTACAAACACAAATACGTAATCGAAACTGAATACAAAATTCAAGCAGGACTTGGTCACTCTAAAATTTTTTAAAAACGAATCAAGGTTACCTTCTATGAGTATTCTTGTCTTTTCCTGAGAATCTGAAAGCAAAATAATCGTATTGTACTCGAGCCCATGTACTTCCATTGTGAACCATGAATATTATTTTGATCCAAGAAAATTTGCATTGCGTATGTCGCAATTTCTCATATACGTACTATTACATAAGTCAGGGAGACTACCGTCAAATAATATTGAGTGCCCTCCTAGACCCTGATGAGCAGAAGGGTGTAAAGCACTAGCATTTAGGGAAGGATCACCGCGTCTTTTTGTACTGCTTGGAAAGTCTGTAGATAAAAAAAAATACGCTTATCAACCAAATAAAAAATTTGACGGTACCCAATTATCATTCATTAAGGTTATTCTACACTACTAAATCCAAATCATAGACCACTCATGCACACATGCCACCTTTAGGAACTTGTATAAAAAAATACTATCCATATATGTACCTGCAGTTCCATTATCCGCATTTATGTCAAAATCATCTACTACAATATCGATGGGCCAAGACTCAAATGCATGAGGTGTTGACGATAGGTTGGTATCTTTCCCTACGATATGTTTCGCTCGTGCTGGGGGGATACTAATAGTATTCGTATTAGTCGAGTTTAAATCAATGGGTAAATGCTCAATGTCTATTATTGTCTGAGAGTCTGATAGTGGATTACTATTCTTTGTTTGGCTTCGTTTTGATGACTTTGGGATATCTGTCTGATTAGGTATATCAGGGGATGATTTTTTTTTTTGAATATCCGTCTGATCAGGTATATCAGTGGATCGATTTTTAACGGAAGGTTTCATATTCTTCTTTTTATCAAGTTTCGGTGGCTCTGGCATCGAGGTTGTTGTGGGATGTTCACTGTCAGGTGAATCTTCCCTATCGGATAGATTCTTCCCTTACGCGAGGAAGCGGCTGTTTCCTTTTTCTAAGATATGGTTTATCACCTTGACTTTGACTTGAGCTACTCTCACTTTCAGATTTTTTAGTTGCAGCCGCAGACCGAGCTTTATCCAAATTTTCTGTAAATGTGAGAATTGTAAATATTCAATTATGTCTACCTAGCTTGTTACATTACGCTATTAATCGAATAAATGAATCATATTACGATCTGCTAAATTATCATGATTGGAAGATTTTTTCAAACGCTCAATGACATTCAAGTACTTTAAATTGCATAGTTTTTTTTTGGCATAAACACGAAGCATTCTACAGTATATCACAGAGCTTTAGACGATCACTTCATTTTCAATTGAGTTCACAAAAGCAAGGGGGCCTATTACATGCAGTTTATACAATTATTTACCGTTATAGCCTTCAAATTTAACATGGCAGAGTGTCCACTTTCTACTGTCTTTTACAGGGGGCTTTCGTTTTGTTATGTATGATTTTACGTCTGCCGTTTTCGGCCACCAACACTCAGTTTTGGTAGCAGTGAGCCATGTACTTGGAACTTCGGACGTTATATCACTAAAATCACGATCGTCCCCATCACTAAAAATCATCTTCGTCGAGAAACGTAACGACAGCGTATGGCCCAGTCAGAGTCATTGTCAGTAAATGAATTCACTAGATAACAAAAGTATAGAACAATATATTATTAACAATGAATTTCATCACTTGAGATCAAGCAGGGTGGCAACGAAAGACCCAAGTTATGCAATCGACATCGCTAAAACATGGTCGATAGTTTCCTTTGAGGACTAAAAACTTTATATTTGTCAATATCAAAATATAAAATTCTGAATTTCTGAGGAAGACGTCGAGTCATGTAGTAGAAACATTAATTGGATATCTAATTCATTCTATCATAACCTCCCTACCTCAATTAGATGCTCTATTGCTATCTATTGTAAATCTTAATGGATCTCAACAATAAGTTTCATCGAACAATGTACTCAATTACTTCCATTATTTATATTGAAAACTTGAAGAATAGTCGCCGGGTTATGATCATTGAATTTTAATGAAAACCAAGGGATTTTTCGAAATATCTTCTTCTGTAAAATTAAGAAAATCGAAACCACAGATTTTCATCTCTCCAATCGCGCTAACAATATATCATTTGCATATAATATATCGCACGTGCATTTCGAGAATAGTACGATTTTTTCTCTTACGGTAAAGTACCTACATACATTTGCCAAATTTAATATTGATCAGGAATTTCTTCCATTTGGGATCAATTACTGCCTATTTGAATCTGCGGGGAATGCGTAATATATGCGAGACGAATTTATTATCGGTTGCACACGAGTTGCAAAAATGTATAGATTATAGAAACGTAAGTAGGTAGCAAATACCATAAGTGGTAACCTAGATCCAGAACCAAATTGAGTCGATTTTATCTGTAAGCTGATTAAATGTGAAAATTTGAAACAAAACAGAGAAATAAAGGATTATCGGTTCGGTACGTACCTTGCAAACCGCGTGGTGAGATCCGTACACGCACGTGTGAGACTTGTTGAAGCTCGGCTTGTAAGAGCGTTACAACGTGGTGCGTACGTATAGGAGCCTGCGCGCGCAGGGTAGGCTCGCATAGGTGAACTGCTTGTTTAATTACGCGTCGGAAATTCAAATCTCGTGAACCATCGGAAATACGACACTATCTCGCTCGTTTATGGGCATTTTCAAACACTTGTGTTCAATGTGTCTGGCCTCAATCACAACGAATTCGTAACGTTCCTCATCTACTACATTAATACCGACTTTCGAAGAGTCGCAGGGCTTATCGAAGAATAATTTCGAATCCCGATATTTTTTTCCGTACAAAAATATTTTGTTCTTTCTGAGGAAAATACGGTTGACGGCTATATGTTTTCATTGCGTAAAAGAACACAGTTATCACTTTTTTTTGTACCCAAGAAGAAGTTTTCATACTCTACTGACTTTATAAATCGTCTACCCTCACTGTCTTCTCCGGTGCTGGCAAATTTTATAATCGGATACTCTCTTTGTGCAGGATTTATTTTCAGTTCATTTTCTTCGTGGACCCTGTTGATAAATTGTTGTAAGGGTTTGTTCGATGTTTTAACTTTTTTCTTAATTTTTTGCATAAAATTTTCATATTTAAAAGCACTGTACTTTTCGAGAGGGCCGAGTGATTGTACATCGTCACAAATATGGATTAAGTTGTGAACATTGTGAGAAATATGTTCTGCACCGTACAACCGTGAATAATTTGATACAAAATATATCAATAAGCTCCGTGCGTAGTCTATCAGTGTAGTAGAATATTTTTCGCTGGATAAAATTCGTACAGCGACACTGAGGCTAAGAAAGTGATAATATTTGTCTTTATCTAAATGTTCTTTAAATATTATCGGTCCAGTATAGAGTAAGAGTTGTCTTAGCTCCGTTGCCTTATATCGATCGACTTGCTCTAACGGTCTCGGCTTTCTTGCAAATTCTTTAGATAATGTTGCGGCTAACGACATCAAGTAATCGGAGGCCGCCTTCGATTGTGCACTAGTCATCCGCACATTTTTTCTTCCTTTTACCCAGAATTGAAGCAGCTTTTTCATGATATCAAGGCATAAGAGATGCATATAATCCAGTGGGAACTGGCTCACCATTCCTATCTTCAAGTCTTCGAGAATGGATCGCTTCTTGTGATATTCTTCGTTGACTTTCAATCTGAATGATTCATCTGTTCTCAAAGTAGCATCAACTTCAGGATACGTCACACGATTTGCCTTAAATTTACCCTCTTGCATACATTTGCTACATACAAAGTATGCGTTATGTCCTTTGGTACCAGTGATGTAGGCTTTCGCAGGTGCATCGCATATGAAGACATTCAGTTCACATGATATTTTGTGGCCTTCTATTTGTATACCCGACTCACAAACCTTCAAAGCATCCTCGACAAAATATTTCAAGAAGTCGTTACAATCCAGAGGTTTCTCATTGCCATGGTATATGCCAACGACGCAAGGCTGAGTATGAAAAGGTGCTTCAATAGCCGTTAAAATTGGCCAAAACTGGCTTCCAGAGCTTTTCGTTAAACGTAGACCATCCACATTAATATTGAATTTGATTACTGATGGAAAATCTTTAGGCGCATAATACTTCAAAACAGATTTAGTTAAAGCATTGGCCAAACCAAAATGATAATAGTTACCCGGTGACATACTGGTAGTTTTTATATTTTTTGGTGTTTGCATAAAAGTCCTTGCGTCAGATGGCAAATCATGTCCATATTTCTTCAAAATTTTCAACAAATTGCTCAGATGGTTTTGACTTATTGATGATTCAATAGCCCAATTCTGAATTTCCGTATAGATATCAGAATTATTTTTGTTTCTATGCTGTTCACAATCTTCAGTATTCTTTGTGAAATAACTACTGCTACCGCTAGTATCAGGCTCACCATTGAAGTTTTCGTCTCTAGCTGGACTGCTTTGTTCTGTCTCGAGAAAATTATATTCTGAATACCCTGCCTCTGATGCTTGAACATTAGGATCTGTATTTTCTGAGCTATTGTCGTTCAAATTATGCTCACATTTTTCACTATTAGTTTTTGAGCTTACTTTTTTTAGCACTTTTTTCAATTTCTTAGCTTCTTTTAAAATTAATCGTCTTCGCTGCCTTGTAGACAGAATAGTAATCTCCTTTCCAATCTTGGGCATCTTCCGATATATAATATCCTGTGAAAATGATCGAATGCATTGAAATGCTCATCAACCGCATTAGCATAATGATATGTTATTTGAATTTAGCTATCACAACCATTACAAAAAATTAGCTTAGACCCCAAGTACCGCATACTAATTAAGTATAATATATTCTTCAAATCGTGAACCCAGACAAAATTTTGAACTTTTTGCAGAGGAAACTAATCGTCTTCATAGGAAAAATATATATAACCTATAACAAATAATTGGTACCTGCAATACGTTGTGTACAATTTATTTTGGCAGAGGGGAAATGAGTGAATATTTTCATCTAATTGTAAAACACTTTTGGCTGATTCAAAATTTATACCTTTACCTATTATATGTTTATCAGAAGATTGAGCGTTTTCATTTATAAAGAGATATAGTACCGTAAAACGCTCGAATACTCGTCAAAGTATCCAGTTTTTCGATTCCTTAATTTTTTTCGTGGTTTTTATACAAATTCACTCACCAAACAGAGTCGATTAAACCGACGACTCGGCTTGAATAAGAAAAATATAAACTAATTACCTGATATTATATTTATAGTAACGAATTACCTGATATTATATTTATTAGTAATTGGTATTGAAGTCACAAATAAAACACACGACGCGTCTGCATAATATTATGCTTCACTTATAAGAACTTGCAGGTTATATGTTCGAGGTTATGTTTCCACTTTCAGAGATGGCGCAGTAGCAGATACGCAGAAACATAGGAGCCGTAGATCTCGGTATACGTTGCGCTTATGCGCACATAAGTTATGTATCCGTGCTGTCTCTTTCAAGGGATGGTACAATCAAAGATACGCTGTAACGTAGATGCGGCAGATTGCGGTTACAGCTTGCGTACGTTATGTTAGTTACGTCACACTTGATTCCTCAAATATGTAAAGTAAATGTTACACTGTTCCATATACGTTATGTACAAACGGTCCGTATGTCTTACATCATTTCTATGGAAAGTATTATCGCATATACACCATAGCATATACTTTACGTAACACGCTGGTGTGGCTGTGATGTATTGTCGTTATATGGAGTTTACGTTTCCGATATGTTAGTTCTACTTTTATTACGTAAAGATTACGTTTACGGTTGAACGTATCAGGATCATCACAATAAAGACGTCACATTCATGTCAAAAGATTAAATTGTTACCTGGGGTCCGATTATTTTGTTGAAATCGATTAATCGATAAATCGATTATTCTCAGATAAGTGGTCATCACTAGCATTGATCTCAACAATTTCAACGTTACTTGCCACTCCAGACCCACATTGAATCGACGAGGAAATAACTAGGAATTTGAATGACACCATATTTTTTTGAGTTGAATTAATTGAATTTATTCATGTAATTCGACTTTATTTTTCTATTCCAAATAATAATAATTATTTTCCTCAATTTCAGATCGATTTATTAAATTGAAATTGCTTCATTTGAATTCAGGTATTTGGGAATTTCCTTCTTCTTGATTTAAAATTACTTTTTTATTTTAATTTAATTATTTTTCTCTGTAAACATAAAATTTTGGCACGAATCTAAAGTTATTCAAAGTAACTTGACTTATTACAACTCTTCCTAATTCAGTTATATCTCAAATAATTCTCACGATTTCGGTTATCATTTTTAGTGATTCAGTGAATTCTCATTTATTCAGTTATTTTGTGTTAACTCAGGTGAATCGTAATTGATTTACGAACCTATTGACACGTCAATTCGGCGAGTTATTTTTCCCTCGCATTATTGAAAAATCGGATATCAATGATGAATTTCAAACTAGTGGAAAAATTATGTTGCAAAGACACAAAAAATGTTCGGAAACCATAATTCAGATTGATTGAATGACTAATTATGAGCCCTAACGGCATTTCAATCATCTAAAATCTCTAGTTTGATGCATACATCGATGATTGGAAGTGTTTTGTAACATTAAATCTTAAATCCGCTGATTTATTTGGAGATTTATTTTTATTTTCACTCGTAGATGTGTGTTTCGTAGTATTGTGTAGCAGGGCATTCGCTTATGTTTCACACACACACGAGTGTGCGTCCGTGGGTGTGCGGCCGGCAGCGTGTGCCGCGGCAACAATACCGAGGTCAGCGCTCGAGAAGGGGTACAACAGGGAGAGAGGGGAGGTGCCGATATTTAATTCGTAAACGAATAATAATAATTCACCCAGACGAACAAAACAGCAATTTCCGTGGCGGCAAATCCAGATGAAATGGTGCATTCTGATTGGCCTAAAGCTATCGCTTATAATTCAAAAACTATGCGTCGGACGAGCTTGCGGCAAAGAAATTCTCGGCTGGATTTGAGTCAGGTATCACGTTGGCTGGTCCGTGTCCCCCAATTTAGGGGCATCCTGGCACCTTCAGTGCGGGCGATCGAGTTTGAATCAGCAAGTACAAGAATGTATTCGAAAAAGGCTATACGCCCAATTGGACGACTGAAATATTCACCGTGAGTGAGGTGAAAGATACCAATCCGCCGACGTACAAACTTACCGATTATCAAGATCATCCCATCGAGGGGGGCTTCTACGAGGAGGAGCTCGGCAAAGTAAAATACCACGACGGCTATCTTGTGGAGAAAGTATTACGCAAACGGGGGAATCGGGTCTATGTGAAGTGGTTGGGTTTTGATAGTTCGCACAATAGCTGTATAAATGAAACAGCCATGTAACATAATTTGTATGTATTTTCCGAATTACAATAAAAAATTTCAATATACAAATATTTCCACACTTATCTCCTTTGCATGCACACGTGCCGTACTCGATAACATGAAAATAATAATAATAATTATAATAATCTGCAATTTTTCCATACGATTATTACACATTTTTTTTTTTCATTTTCAGAAAACTTTTTTTCATTTTCAGAAAACTTATTTTCATTTTCAGAAAACTTTTTTTCGTTTTCAGAAAACTTATTTTCATTTCCTGAAAACTTTTTTTACGTGTTAATCAAATGGGAGAAAAGTTTTCGGAAAACTTTTTTCCATTTTCTGAAAACTTTTTTTCGTTTTCTGAAAACTTTTCACGTGGTGAACGAATAAAAATGAATAATTTCTCAATATATTGATAATAAATAAATAAATAAATAAATGAATGAATAAATAAATAAATAAATAAACAAATGTTGAGTATATGAATTCACATTTTCAAATCCAGTCTAAATCGTTTCCGCATGATGGCGGATCGCCCGAGGCGTCAAGCGTAAATATTCACAATAATTAAACGTGTACAGTTTTATCCTATAGCTATCAGGGGGCTGGGACAAACCCCCAAGGTAGGGTGTCGGTCTGTCCAGGTATCAATATGGAATCTCAAGCTTTTTCACATCATGTAGAGTGGCGGGGAATTTGATGCCTGTACAGTCCAACTCGGAGATAAAGCGGCGATAATGGTTAGTTCTATCGGTGAGGGTGTTGGCCGGGTGGCGGGCTGCAGTGATGGGCCAGAGAAGGCATCTTTCATCTTTGTTTTTTACGTTCACCACCGCCCTCTTCCGCTGAATGTCCTTGGGCAGCTCAACGAATGTCGAAAGCCCGCAGCGAGAGGCTGGTACCGGTTGATATTTCCGAGATTCGTTACAACTCCCGTTCGGATCCGGTTGGCGAAAGTTCGATCTCCAGCACGCCTGCTTTCATCCCCTCGCGGATGAATTTTTGTAGAGGTGGTGGTTCGCGATCGCATAGTTTATTTATGGCACATAACTGCATGAAAATTCGAGCTTGTTGAATTCTCCACCGAGATATTTCATTTGCAGGCGATTTTGCCCAGCCATGTTGCACATTTCAGCCAGCTGATTTGAATCTTCTTGCAGGGCCCTTGCGATTCTCGGTGGTAAGAAGACGTTGTAATCCTCATCGATCGTCGTCAGAACACGTACCCCAAATTTCATTTTGACCAGCCGTAAGTCCGTGATGTTGTACGCCGCTCCAATTACAAGTTCCGACATCTTCTTGGTTGGCGGATTCTCCAGACGGCCGACGTGGTTAACTTTTGTTAGATCCATCGCGTTTCAATCGGTTTCTTGTTTTTCACTAGTAAGAGCAGGTCACGACGCGAAGAGACGATGAGACCAGCGTCATCATCGGAATAGGCCCACGTTTTATATACCCCATCGAGTGGGAAATAAGCCTGGAGGTAAACTATTAGCGTAAAAGTTTACGGATCATCATCAACATTCCCAGCCTATCTAATTGCGGTGTCGCCGCCCGGTCGATTAGCACAAAAGAATGTATTCGAAGTATGGTGAAAATATTATTTTCGCTCTGAGGGCGAACACTGCTGCAGTCGTTGAACGTTTTCCGGCGCACAATCATACGTCGGGACGTATCTTATTTCTCGCTGATCTGACGACGCTCGATCCATTTGGCTTCGCGTTCATCGTCATCTGGTTCGATGCCCAAAAAGATCGCGATCACCTCATTTCCCCCATTTTTGAAAATGCAGGATTAATGTTATGTCCTTACCATATACCCTGTGCTGTCTGCGCGGTTGCGCACGAGCTCTCCGGACACATTCAACGAGTCGCCGAAGCTCTTGGAGCGAAAACTCCGAAGTCGCGTCGCTGAATCCTATAATTATTTCTTCGCCGGTAAACTGGTTATTACGTATCATGATGATTTTAGCGTTTTCGTCTCACAAGAATTATAGAAGGGTAATTTCACAGGGAAAAGTTGACGCGGGGGATTTTATTAAAAGTGAGAATCGTAACCGGACAAATCGTGGAAAACTATTGGGATTGTGTGCGTCTCTCTGAAATTCAAATTACACCGATCATGAGCAGGAGCACGATATTTACCCGTGAAGTTACAGTGGTCGTGGCACTTTTTCTCCTCAGGGGTAAACGAGTTTTCGCAAATGTGGCAATTCTTTGCGCGCATATGACAATCGTGTTGCACTTGGGTAAGGTAAGAATTTGGGAGAGTGATAGTCAAAGCAAACTATTAGCGCGAGTGAAAGTTTACGGATTTTCGTCAACATTCCCCGACCTATCTAATTGTAGTGAACATTCTCGGCCTATCTAATTGCGATGTCGCCAGCCGGTCGATTAACGCACAAGAATGTATTCGAAGTACGTGGAAAATATTATTTTTCGCCTGGGGCAAACTATTGGCGCGAAAGTTTACGGGTAACGGCGAAAAATCAAAATGGCTATTCGTCCGACCAAGAAATAAATCACATTATCAAACTGTCTGACGATAAAAATCAAAATGGCCGCCCATCCGACTGAGCAAAAATCAAAATGGCCACCGTCAGACGGTAAAATCGGTCGATTATACTGGTGACATCATAGCGAAAATCATATTATCAAACTGTCGGACGATGAAAAATCAAAATGGCTGCTCATCCGGCTAAGCAAAAATCAAAATGGCTGCTCATCCGGCTAACCAAAAATCAAAATGGCCGCTGTATGAATGGCCACTCGTCTGACTAAGCAAAAATCAAAATGGCCATCATCAAAAAATCAAATATGGCCGCCGTAAAAATGGCCGCCATCACAAAATCAAAATTGCCACCATCAAAAAAATCATGGCCGCCGCCAAAATGGCCGCCATCACAAAATCAAAATTGCCGTAATCGAAAAAATCAAAATGGCCACCGTCAAAAAAATCAAAACGGCCGCCGTCGAAATGACCGCTCTTTTCAAAATGGCCGCCGTGGGCACCTCAGCCGGTAACGTCACATGGTGACGTATAGCTTGGTCTGGAACTGTCATATATACCCTATGACGTATGGCTTGGTCTAGAACTGTCGTATATACCCCACTTTCGGTTAACACAGGTGCGAATACATACATGGTTATTAATATTTGTTTGCTTGTTGTTGGAGCAGGATGTTTTCATTTGTTATAGTTACAGCGCCCCACATCACCACTATACTCATAATAATTATAGCAATCACGAGTATAGACAGTACCACCCATGGATAAGGCTGTTCTCCGGGCACGTACAATGGTTCATCTAGAGCATATGCGTTCGCTTGGCGGGGTGTAGCCATGTTGATCCGAGTCTCTTCACACGAAAAAATTCTCAGGGTAACACATACGTTGTCTGATATTTCCTCTTGATTAATTTTGAGTGGTACGGTGCCCTTGGTCTTCATTGCGAAATAGCGGACAGGAGGTTATCCCGATGCTTAATGATGGTAGTGTCGAAATAGTTTGTTCAGAGACTGGCTAAGGCTTTGTCCTCAGTTTCGATGGCCTGCTTGATTTCAGCAGCGAGGTATGATGGAAACAGCCGCGTAATTTCAAGGAGAACAATACTGAGGTAATTCTCGGCAAAGGCAGGATTCGCTGACGACGCGATGTGTTCTAGGACAGCACCGTATTCCTTCTCCGCTATTTACCTGATGCGATGAAGACTCGGTTCCTTGAACTGCGTCAGATTCACTTTCTCGGCTTTGTATGCGACGTATGATTTCTTGCACTCGCTCACTGAATGAGCTAAACGCTGAAGCCTTCGTAGCCGTTCGTCGACACACACAAATATAGCTTTAAGTCCGTTGAATGTGGATTTCTGCATTACAATGGTGGGTTGATACACTTTCTGGCGTTTGGCGGGTGACTGAAAGTTCTCATTCTGGATGGCCGTGTCTGGGCAGTCTGATTCCTTATCTTCTGATTCGGTGACTTCGGATTCCGAAGGTATTTCGAATCTGACGGCTCGCTCACCATGTGCTGTTGACAATTCGACGTTGCAGCCACCAAGCTCAATCCGATTAAAATACCATTGGGCATCGGTGTATCCTTCTATCTCAAGGTATTCGGAGGTATTGTCCAACTCATCTGCGAGTCGCAACCAGGCCGCTGGTGTCAGACGCACGCCTCCGGAGGAGTTGTTGATGAGTTTGATGACCGGTTCAAACTGATCGTCGAGCCGTAGACCGAGACCGATGACTATTTTCTTAGTAAAGGAATTATTTAGACTATACGTTGTCGACAATAGCAGATTTTTCTCAGTCTTTTTCAAAGCCTTCGTAAATGTTTTATACATTTTATTCACGTTGCCCATTGGTGCAGAAGATTTGGATGTAGCCATAGTTCACGTGAGGATTCTTCCGTAGTTGTTGCAAGACTGACGCTCTTTTGTATCTCACTTGAATATAGAGGGTGTAACCCCCACTCTACAAAACGGCGTTTGCAGCGTGACTAAAAAGAATTAACGAAATTCTAATGCCTCGTATGATTCAGGCGTTCCTTACCAGACTATATCAAGCTTCCGCCGTTGATTATATTTCGTTTCCACGATGGGGAGTAAGACAGATGTAAATATGTCGCCAGAAAACCCAACGATCTCGATAGGCCTGTATCAAACTTGCATTAGGTTTACAGCTCGAATTCGGTGCTATGGTCGGTGCAAACAGTTGCAGTCTGTCGAGGTGTGTATACGTAGACAATGCAAGAGACAAAAATAATGGGAAAGGTTACGGGTGTAGACAGCATGGTTCATGTTGTACACGTAATGTTTGGGACTTGTGACGGCTCGTAGGCTGGCCCGCGCTTTTCCGACGTACAGCCTTAGGGTATGTTGTTTGTTATGGCTTAGTGGTCGACGAGGAAATACAAAGGGGCCTCACCGGGTGTATCATTTCGTTGTCGCAAAATGAGTCTACAATCTCCGTAGGTCTGCATTAGGTTCATATCTCGTTTCCGTTTCTGCGGCTGGTGCAAACAGATTCAGTCTATCAAGGGATGTATATGTAATCATTGTAACAGAAAGATGATGAGAAGAGTTGTGGGTGTGTACAGCATGGACCGTATTATACCTGTAATGTTTGGGCCTTGCGCCGGACGGTAGTCTGGTCCCCGCTTTTCCAACGTACAGCCTTAGGATATGTTGTTTGTTATGCCTTAGTGGTCGTCGCGGGAATACGAAGGGGGCCTCACCGGGTGTATCATTTCGTATTCGCAAGATGAGTCTACAAGCTCCGTAGGTCTTCATTAGGTTTATATCTAGTTTCCGTTCCCTGGGGTGATGCAAACAGTTGCAGTCTATCGAGGGACGTATACGTAATCATTGTAACAGAAGAAAGATGATGGGAAGAGCTGTGGGTGTATACAGCATGGACCGTGTTATACTTGCAATGTTTGGGCCTTACGTCGGACGGTAGGCTGGTCCCCGCTTTTCCAACGTACACTCTTACGGTATGTTGATTGTTATGCTTCAGTGGACGAAGGAATACAAAAGGGGGTCTCATCGGCTGTATCATTTTGATGTCGCAAGATGAGTCTACAATCTCCATAGGTCCAGTATGCATTAGGTTTATAACTCGTTTCCTATTCCGAGGGTGGTACAAACAGTTGCAGTTTATCGATGGCGGTATACATAGACGTCGCATGAGAAGAGTATTAACATTATTCTCAAATACACTTGTTTCTAACCGTCACCAACCGCCGAATCAGCTCCACGGTTTGAGGTAAGAATTGCGAGTGAATCCATCGGATCGTTTTCTATTTTATCTCTAAATTTCATGTGTCTCGACGAATACCCGTTCGCCCGTTAATCAAAGTAGGCTTTAGGGTATGCAAGTTTTCAACAGGATAAATGACGTCAGCTGTACAACTTTGTTTAATTATGAGAAAACCATGATTATCGCTGTCAATAGATATGTTTTGCCATATGTAGCAGGCAGCCTCCGCGTTGGGTCCGGGTGGCTTTGGTTTATTTTCAGCCAGGCTGCGGGTGTCTCACCGCGAACCGCCGCGGAAGGTTTACACTAGCGAACCATAGTAAAATTTCGTATACTTAGCTCAAGAAGCGGGGTGGTAACGTATTGTAATAGCATTTGGCCTAAACAAAACCCAACCTGTTGAACTTATAAATAGTTGTGGGCCCGGAGATCTTCTCAGTTAGAAAATCGCAGTGTTGTTGAAAACAACGATTCTGTTCCAATTATTGCCATATTTTTAAAATAATGCAATCGATTAACGATCTTCGTTACGCGGTGGTGAAGGCAGCTAGCCAGGCTAGGAGGGCTAACGCGAGTCTTGTGCGTGTGTGCCCTGTTTTCCGTCGGGAGTTGTTGTTCCGCATATCACATGCGGAATTGCTTCGGCATTTGCGACAGCTTCTGGCGCTTTGCGGGGCACGGGCCCTGGCGCACCTCCACAGCACCGGTGCGTTGCGGGGTTACAGGTGCCTTAGTGCAGCTACGAGTGTGATTCGCCAGCGGGGTGCCACCCGCTTCGCCGTTGTTCGGGCGCTGATGGCTGAGTACAACGAGCGAAATGGTAAGTTGTTATTTGTGTTGTGCGCAGTGTACGTTTGTGTGGAGTTTGAATTACTGGATCTTCAGAGTGGGGTAAAAAGATAAAAGAAAATATGTAATATGGAAAAATTTAGATCAAGTTTTCCAACCGTTAGAATTTCGCGCGATACTGGAGGACTCCGCGGAGAATGAGGCGGCTCTTTGCGATATCGTCGTCGACGTCGCCGATGAGGCGATTGCGTCGCAAGGAGTAGCGCTGGGGAGGCCCGCCGAGGAGCCGGTTTCTACTGCTCGTGACGGTAAGTCCGGATGATTGTCCGTACGCTGTGCCGTAGCAGGGAGTTGTCGCGTATGAATACGTTGTGCGCGACTGGTATATCAAAATTTCCTTGTGTTAGAATTCATATTGGATGATACCAGCGAGAACGAGGCAGCTCTTCTCGAGGGCTGTGTTGCCTGCGAGGAGTTGGCAATTGCGGAACAGACAGGGGTGAATGAGACGATGGTGAACAATAGGACCGCCGAGGAGCCGATTTCTGTCGGAGCTTGTGACGGTAAGTCCAGATGATTTGTCTGTACGATATGCCGTATATCATGGAGTACCCGTGTGTAAATACGTTGTGCGTGAGCGGTGTTCCAAGAGTTCTAGAAATCTTCTTTCACGCGTGAACTGAAGGTTATTGTGTCCGTTGCAGAAATCGATTCATCACAGGCGTCGACCTTAGTGTTGTCACGTCCAGGTCCGTCAGGAGTGTTGGAAATTCAAGGTATATAGGAAAAGTTTGAAAACAAAAATGCAGACCAGGTATTTTGATATGAACTCACGAGCAATTTCTCCACTGGTGGGGCGGGTAATTAGATCCGGTCGATGCTCATGAACCGGCGGTGGCAGAAGAAGAAGGAGACAATTATTCTATATCCTCAATGGATGAGGCGATAATATTCTCGTGGCCGCAGACGCCCGAGAGTGGAATATTCACTCAGATGAGCTATACTCCGCCGGCGATGGACGAGGATATTTTTTAGGGGAACTAATCACGCGGGTACTCTAGGGTGTGCGTTTCTAGTAAAACCGCAAAATTCAACTATACTTGCGGATTGACGACGCTTGACCATGGAGTTTAGTCTTATTTTTGTTTTATATGTACAACAGGGGGTCTTATGCAAACTGTTGGACCGTTTCGCGTGAACGAGGGCGCCAGTACCTCGGGCATACAGATCGGCGGGGGTAGGGCCCGGAGGGCTCCGAGTTACGATTCTGACGTGACATTAGAGTCAGACGATGACGATGCCGATGACGATGACGAGACACAGACAGCTTCCGACGTGACGTTTGAATTCGACGACGATGCTGACGACGACGAGACAGAGGGTGCATACTCTGGAAACATGGGCAGAGAATCGGAGCTGGAGAGTGAAGCTGCGAGCAAGAAGGAGTCAAGTCAGGCACCCGATGACGGGGCTGATTCACTGGGTAACCGTTTCACGGTTATCGGTGAATCAACGAAATTCATTCGTAAATTCGCGGTCACAGGGCGTGAGTTGCGAATGAAGATCGCGGCCCCTGAATCGGGTGTTAATCTAGTGGAGTGGCTGGAGGATGCGTTCAGAGATCTGCATGCGTATGCCGTAACAACGTGTCGGAGTAGCGACTACATAGGTTTCACGTTTAGCGCGGAGAGTTTTGATCATGGTCCTGCGTGGTTATCGTTCCGGCCGGTGAGGGATTCGCGGTACAGTGACCTCTGGAAGTTAGTTTTCAGCGTAGCCCAGAGCGCATCAGAGTTTGGCGTCGACAGCGTCTTCACCGTGACGGTACACAGTGTTGGAGTACCGGAGGGTCGCGGAAAGCCGAAGCCGATCACGCACGTGGGGGTACTTAAAAAATCCGTCGTGCAGATTGTCAACAGTGACGGGTTGTGTTTACCTCGTGCCCTCGTTGTAGCCAAGGCTCACGCCGAGAGAGGCCCGAACCGCAGTGGCGCTCTGCACGAGCATTACGAGATGGTGAGATTCGCTAGGTCCAGTTCCCAGCATGCAGAAGCGCGTAATCTTGTTGCGAACGCCGGTGTCGAGATTCCGCCAACGGGGTGCACAGTGCATGAAATCGCACAGTTCCAGAACTATCTGGCACGCGAGGGATTCCTCATCACAGTGTACGAGTTGGGGAGGCTAGGTACCGGCGAAGCGGCATTTTACGACGGTACTGCCGTGGTGAGAGCAAACGGGACAGGCGATGTCAGGCACCGATTGAATCTGCTGTTTTATCCCGAAGAACAGCATTATTGCTCAATTGTAAATTTAACCGTGGCGGCAGCAGGGGCCTTTTTCTGTCAACCCTGCAATAGGAAATTTAAGGTACGGACACCGATGTTTTGTAAAGTGCCCACAGTGCCTCGCATCGCCACCGTGCAACAGCGGGTCTCGCGAAATCGAGTGTCCCGATTGCAGACGCGTGTTCTGCGGTAACGGTTGTCTGGAGTACCACCGCAGGATCGCCTCCTTCAGTCCGCGTCGCTCCGTTTGTGCAACGCTGCGTATATGCCGGAATTGCGAGCGATTCGTAAATCTTTCCCGGAGGGCACACATTTGTGAAACTCGTTTTTGCGTCACGTGCCGCTGCAACAGACCGTACAATCACTACTGCTTCATGACGCCGCTGAAAGACGCGACAAGACTGAAACGTTACATCTTTATTTTTTATGATTTTGAAACGCAGCAATGCGAGACGGTAGACAGTGACGCGACGACAAACATACATGTGCCGAACTTGTGCGTAGCGCAACAAGTGTGTACGCAATGTATCCACGATCCCGATATATCGGACGGCTGTTCCGCTTGCGGGCTCGTACGTGAGTTCGTTTTCAGGAGAGAACCGGTGAAGAAGTTGGTAGACTTTGCTACTCGGCCCGTTCAGGACTTTGCCCGCATCGTATGCATTGCGCACAATGCAAAAGGTTTTGACGCGCAATTCATACTGCGGCATATGGTTGAGCGGGATGGAAACCCGCCGCAGGTCATCCTAAGCGGCAGTAAGATCATTATGCCCGAAACGGGTCACACCCGATTTCTGGATTCCTTAGCATATATGCCTATGGCATTATCGGCGCTACCGAAGGCTTTTGGACTACCGACTACTTCCGTGAAAGGTGTATTCCCCCACCTTTTCAATACCCCTGAAAACGTGGGTTACGTGGGACCGCTCCCCGCAGCGAAGTTTTACTCTCCGGATACCATGAGTAGCGATGCGCGAGCAGAGTTTTACTCATGGTACAACGAGGCTGCAGCGAACGACCATCTGTTCGACTTAGACGCGGAATTGTTGTCGTACTGTCGGTCGGACGTGGATATTCTGCGACGTGCGTGCGTAGCATTCAGGGACATATTTCTGGAGTGCGGCAGAGTGTATCCCTTTACCGAGAGCACGACAATTGCCTCGGCTTGTTCGGTGCTGTTCCGTAAAAATTTTTTACAACCGGAGCGAATAGGTATTCTGCCACCGGGCGGCTGTCGTCTTGCCGATGCCCAGTCTCGTAAGGCTCTGGAGTGGTTGGTCGTGAAAGAGCGCGAGCTGGGTATTGACATCAGGCATGCCGGAAACGGACGTGAGTTTCGGATTCCGGCGACGGGTCGCAAGGTGGACGGATACCATGTCGCGGGCGACGGTACGCGACACGTCTACGAGTTTGACAATTGTTTCTGGCACGGCTGTCGTAAATGTTCACGAATCAACCGCGATAGGCGTAGCGTCAACGGCGAGACGTTGGATAGGCGTTACGAGGAAACTCGTGCAAAGATCAGCCGTATGCGCGAATTGGGTTACCACGTGATGGAACAGTGGGAATGCGAGTTTGATCGGAGCTTGAGGGAGAACGAGGAGATGAGGGAGTACGTGGCAACACACCCGCTGATCGCTGGCACTGCTACGAGTGAAGCACTCAATCCGCGTGATGCGTTCTACGGCGGTCGAAGGAAGAACGCTTCCTGATACTACGAGGTGAAAACAGATGCGACGGGCGACGCGTACGAGGAAATACGATACGTCGATGTTTGCTTGTTGTATCCGTTTATCTGTAAAAATGGAAGGTTCTCTGTTGGACACCCGACGGTCTACGTTGGAGAGGAGTGTAAGCTCTTGACAGGGTCAAGCGGTTGCGACATCACGCGAGTTGAGGGGCTCATCAAATGCCAAGTTTTACCGCTTCGCAATCTTTATCACCCTGTTTTGCCGGTGCGCATGCATGACAAACTCATGTTTGCCTTGTGCCGCTCATGTTGTCAGAATTTGAACCAGGACTAGTGTAGACATGATGACGAGGCTGCGCGAAAATTCGAGGGCACGTGGGTGTCGATTGGATTAAAAAAAGCCGTGGAAATGGGATACAAGATCAGGAGCATACGCGAGATCTGGTCGTATACGGTGACATCGTTTGACCGGACTACTCGTCAAGGTGGGCATTTCGCCGGCTATATCGACACCTTCCTCAAGATTAAGCA
Source organism: Neodiprion lecontei (assembly GCF_021901455.1). Classification (NCBI taxonomy): domain Eukaryota; kingdom Metazoa; phylum Arthropoda; class Insecta; order Hymenoptera; family Diprionidae; genus Neodiprion; species Neodiprion lecontei. Next base: position 20,043,085 of record NC_060261.1, read on the forward strand.
AGAGGCGAGCGGCTGGCCTGCTGAATGCGAGGACGAGCCGGCTCGAACGCGCTACCTTGATGAGTAGAAGCGGGTCGAGGGTATAAGGCTAGATCGCGACCGTATTGCTAAGAATCCCGGCATGCGATTAGTTTCCAAATTATGCTTAAATTCGTTTTGAGGCAAGTTCGGGCAACGTGAGAATCTGGTAAAAACAGAGGTTATAAAGACGCGTCAGCAGCTGCTCGAGCTTTTGACCAACCCTGAAGTCGAGGTGTCCGGTTTGCTGCCCGTGAAGGACGAAGTGTTGTACGTGCGTTGGTCGCACGCGCAACACAGCGTTGAACCGTCAGCGCTGGCAAACGTCGTGATTGCCTGGTACACCACTGCCCAGGCTTGGCTGAAGCTCTTCTCGTTCCTTGAGGAGCTCGATCGGAGCGTGCTCTATTACGACGACGATTCAGTAATTTATACCCGAAACCTCCGAAGGCCAAACGAGCATGAACCTCCCACGGGTAACTTTCTTGGCGACCTGACCGACGAGTTGGCGTCTCACGGCCGTGGGAGTTTTATACGCGCTTTCGTCTCGGGAGGGCCAAAATTCTATGTTTTCATCATTACACGTCCGAATGGTGAAGAGGTGGAAATTTGCAAGGTGAAAGGCATATCACTGAATCACGCAACGAGCTCGAAAATCAACTTCGAGGCCATCAAGCGGATGGTGGTAGAAGCCGCTGCACCCGTTCCCTTGGAGTATCGCGCCATTCGTCGAACGGAACTGCACGCAATCGTGACGCGCTCCGAGCACAAAACGTGTAAACCGGTGTACGTGAAAAGGCGTTGTTGCGTCACGAGTTTCGATACGCTGCCCTACGGTTATCGCACTGGATGATGACGAAGATCCCGGACTCCGAGCAGTTGCACACCACAGCTTCCGTCTTCTCACCCTGCGGTAGTACAGACACCCGGACGGCAAGCCACGCGCGCGTTTGAGCGACAGATAGATAGACAGACAAACAAATAGACGAATAGACAGAGGACACTGAAGTGATTCTTACCCCAACCGTCTGTTATTCCAACCGGCGAGACGCCAGGCCAACCCATCAGATACTCTCTTGTATGCGTCCCACAAAACTGTATAAAGGTTAGTACCACGCTTAAACCCTACGCATGGACAATTGTGAAAAAATCTCGCATTGCTCGTAAAAATTCATCTCGTAAACCGCGGCGGGGCGCGCTGTTTTCAAGCTAATATCACTGCGTGCACGCGTACGAATAAGCTCATGGCGTACGCGCCTCACGCACAATCAGCTCGACCGCGACCGCGCCGATGAGCTCGTACCTGCGCGGTTACGCTTCCGCGTGCGCTTGAATAAGCTCATGGTCAGCGCACGAAGGGAGTGCCGCCACCGCCGCCGCCGCCGCCGCGAGCAAGCTAGCGTAGTAAAAGAACGTGTTTTCAATTGTTTCAATTTTTTATAGATTCCGCATTATCTCTGGATTCTTCTTCTTCTTCTTCTTCTTCTTCTTCTTCTTCTTCTTGTTCGATGACGGACACACGTTGGAAACATCCGTTTTCGGCCATTGTAGCCGGGCCATCAGGATGCGGTAAATCAAATTTCGTCAAGAACTTTCTGCGTCATGGAACGTCAATGTGCGACACAAAATTTAGTCGTGTGATATGGTACTTTGACGAATGGCAGCCGTTGTACGACGGGGACAAGAGTATAGAGTACCGCGAGGGGTTACCGCAACACGCCGATTACGAGGGTGACAAAAAACCGAAACTTTTGGTAATCGACGACCTGATGCGAGAGGCTTCAAACAATGTCGTCGTTGATCTTTTTACCAAGGTCTGTCATCATAAGAACCTCAGCGTTTTCTACATAACACAAAATCTCTTTCGCAAGGGCAACGGTCAACGAGATATTTCCCTCAACGCAAACTACATAGTCTTCTTCAAAAATCCACGGGATCGTGCCCAAATTCAACATCTTGCCAGACAGGTATATCCAGAAGATCCGAGGTTTCTTCAAGAGGCCTATCACGACGCTACCGCAGCGCCACACGGATATCTGCTTTTCGACCTGAAGCAATCCACTCCGGAGAATTGCCGTTTCCGATCAAACATCTTCCCTTCGGACGATAATCACTATGTCTACGTTCCGCGAAAGGATATAAAAGTCACCAATGCGCACCGGGTTCCAGTCGTTCAGCTGTGTTGCCTCGAATACGCCGTACCGCGTCCGGTCGCAGAGCTCGTGCCAATTTCACCAGAGCAAACGCAGTAGCGCTGCACGCTCTGCAGAAATTGAACCCGTCGCAGAGATCGGCATTGCTACGCACGGCCGACAATTCGCTGGTAAAGACCATTTGTGAGTGTGCATTGAACACCTTGGAGGGTAAAGTAGCACTGTCCAGAATTCAGAAAAATCGTCTGGCACGTCATAAACAGACATTACGGCGGTTGGCCAGTAATCGGGGTACCTGGAATTCCAAAAACGTTTTCTTGTTCAACGTGGAAACGGATTTCTCACCATCTTGCTCGCTCCGTTACTCGGGACTTTAGCTTCCAGCCTCTCCTCCAAGTAGCAAAATGGAACGTACAAAGAAGATGGTTTTAATTCCTATGGAGAGTATGGAGAGATTTCAACAACGCGTCAGCGAGGGTATAGCCACTACGCTTTCACTTGGAAATACAACTACCACACGCACCGATCCCGCTTCAAGACTCGACAACGAGATGAAGGACATGTTGAACAAACCGTCGAAAGACGACGCAGAAAAATGGAAACTCTATCAGCAGGTACTTCAACGATATTTGTTTTCTGCAAACGACGCACGCAAACCCATGAAATTAGACGTTCACGAGGAAAAGGAGAAGGAGGAAGAGAAGGAGGAGGAAAAAGAAGACGGAAACACAGCCGAAGAATCAATGATATCTCCCACCGTAGCTGCGAGTCCTGGCAACGTTCAAGCGCGCGCAAAGAAAGTCGCGTCAGCGGTACCAAGAAAGTATCGTGCAAAGGCCGAAATGCTGATGCGCGAACTCGGCAGCGTACCGGAACGATTTTCTTGGGATGCCGCAGGAACCGTCTCGTTGGACGGCGTTACAGTTCCCGGCGCAAACATCGTCGACCTGGTCAATCATGCCATGCGATCTAGGAAGACTTTTACTCCTACAGGGGCTGGTCAGTTTGCACGGTTTCTTCAGACGATCAACGCACCCCAAGAATACGTGGGGAACGATACGCTTTGGAAAGACATACGCACATTTGACGCTCCGGGTCTACCGACGGTAACATCGCAACAACTATTGACACCCACCAGTAGTTCCCCGACGAAGCGACGAAGCGACGCAAACGTTACACCCGTAACCAGCCGTTCTCACGACGCAGGATACGCTCTACGCAAACGCGCCACCGGAGCAAAATCCGGTTGGAAAACACTTCGGCTGAAGAAAAATGACGACTCTTCTTGAAGAAACGTATTACAATCCCTCGCATACTGCCGGTTACGCGGGAGCACGAATTCTGGAAGATGTTGCACGCGAAAACAACTCTCGCGATTCGGTGAGAATATGGCTGGCAGCTCAGGATGCCTACACCTTACACAAGCCCGTGCACAGGAAATTTCCGAGAGCAAGGTACAACGTTTCCAACATAGACGACGTATGGGAAGCTGACCTGGCTGACCTGAGTTCCATGAAGAGCCGCAACAACGGTTTTCGCTATCTCCTGGTGGTCATCGACGTATTGAGCAAGTACGCATGGGTGGTCCCGCTGAAACGAAAGACAGCCGCAACCGTTGCTGAAGGTTTTGAGCAAGTGTTACACACTACGCCGCGCAGACCCGACCTACTGCAAACGGACAAAGGTAAAGAATTTGTCGGGAGTGCTTTTCAGAAGATACTTCGCGACAATGAAATACGATATCGTGTTACTCGTAATCCCGACGTGAAAGCAGCTATCGTGGAGCGATTCAACCGTACACTCAAAGAACGCCTGTGGCGTTACTTCACGCATAAAAAGACGCAAGGCTACGTCGATGTTTTGCCACAAATCGTGCAAGCCTACAACAATACAGTTCACTCGAGCATCGGCATGGCGCCGTCGGAAGAGACGCTTCGCAATGCTGCTACAGCACGTGCCTACATGGAAAAGCGTTATCCTCCGCGTCCAAATGGCAAACCGAGATTCCATAAGAATGATTTTGTACGAATTAGTGAAACCAAGGGAACATTTGAAAAAGGCTACGCGGCAAACTGGAGCGAAGAATTATTCAAGATCCCACGAGTGCTTGCACGTTCACCGATAGTGTACGTCTTGGAAGATCTCAACGGCGAAGTAATCGACGGCTTGTTCTACGACTCTGAACTTCAGCGTGTGGAGGGGGAAACACGGGGATGATGAAACAGCGTGTTATTGCAGCATGTCTCGCAGTCGTTGAGTGTTCACCGTTCGACTCGTGCATCAAAGAAAATGTCCTGGGATCAGTTTTACCTAACTTTACCGAGCAACAGCTCGATGCAGTTTTTTCCGGAGAATCGGACGTGCTGTTACATTACCCAATTACCGCGTCAGATTCAACTAACGGGAGACTGGGAAGTCGAGCTGGCCGAAATTCATTATCCACTCACGTTTAAACACCCTCGGGGGTATGCGCCAGTGAAAAATGAAACGATACCCTGTGTCACGCATTACAATACTCCTGGGGAAGGTGCATTTGAGGTATCAGATTGCAAGGTATCCGAAACCAACAAATCATCAAGGATCCCCGGCTGCCAGATGTTTATTTATTGCGATCTGGTGGAACCACGTATCGTTGGAGATGTTTACGCCCCGCTGTTACGAGTCATTCAAACATGCGGCAAAGACAATATCTTACAAGGCGAATCAGAGATGAAAACACTATCGCCACTGTACTACGTACCACTGATGCTCACGAACTTTCAAACCATCGAGATCGATATAAGAGATCAATTCGGTAGCCCAGCACCATTCACGAGCGGGACACTGACGGTAACGCTGCATTTTAGACGCGTTCAGTAATTGACTGGAATCACAGGAGTCGCTCAGCAAAAGAGAGGGAAAACATACCAGGAACGACATGGCTCATTATATACAACATTACGAAAATCCGCTCGGCGGTGGAGGCATTGAGACGGTTTACCGAGGAGCTCTGCATCAACGCGGGCACGGAATCGGCAGCTTCTTGGGAGGCCTGTTTCGTCGAATACTACCTCTGCTGTCCAGTGGTGCTCGCGCGGTCAGAAGAGAAGCACTACGTGCAGGGATGAACGTCATGACAGACGTAAGAAACGACACTCCGTTCAAACAGGCAGTCAAGAGTCGTTTCATAGAATCAGGACACAAATTAAAAAGAGCTGCTGATGAAAAAATTGATAAACTCATGAAGGGCAGCGGTTATAAAAGCCGAGCCGGTGGATTAGCGCGTCAGTCAAACATTGCCCGCGTCAACAGACTTGTCGGCGCGCACCGAGCAGCTGGTACTACGAGAAAAATTAGACTAAGGTCGAAAAAGAAAACATTGGCCAAGATACCCAAGCGTGCCGGAACCGTCAAGAAAACTAAGCGGAAAAAGTATTGTAAAAAACGGGACCTTACAGACATATTCGGACCCCGGTAAGCTCACGCGCCGCTCGTCTTCAATCTAAACATCAACAATGGCCTTCCTGCACGCGCACTCGGGTGGGTGTATGAAGTCGGAACTGGATTTGTTTTCTCTACCACCAACGCAGACGTCTAATGAGGCTGGTCAATGGGTACACCACAAGCCCGTATCATCTCTAACAGACGATTCCCAGATTGAATTTGTTGTACCTGGAAACGGTGATGAGTACATCGATTTGGCACACACTATGCTTAGCGTACGAGTGAAGCTACAACCGTCTGCTCCTACCCCACCGGCAGGCGAAGGCAACTCGGCTACTCCGCATGCCGCTCCGGTAAACAATCTGCTTCACTTGATGTTCAATCAAGTCGATATATTCTGCAATCAAAAACTAGTCTCACCAGCCAACAACTCTTACGCCTATCGAGTATATATAGAGACTCTACTGAATTACGCACCGCCCGCCAAAAAATCCCATCTTTCTTCGGCTCTATGTTACGACAGCGAGGATGGAGTATCGGATGTATACGACGCCGACGCCGTCGGTGCTAACCGAGGTTTCATCGAACGCAAACGGATCATGACCAATGCACGTACCGTTGATCTGATTGGACATCTGCACTGTGACGTATTTAATCAAGACAAATTTTTAATCAACGGTGTGGAACTGCGTCTCCGACTTGTGAGATCTAGAGACAGTTTTTGCATCATGGAAGCCGAAAATCGCCACAAGCTGCACATACTGGAAACTTCACTGCTCGTTCGCAGAATGAAGATCAGCCCTGGAATCTCGCTGGCGCACGCACGGACGCTAGCCAAAGGTACGGCAAAATATCCCGTAACCAAAGTCGAGGTGAAGTCTTTCACCATACACGCAGGAGTACAGACAGAAACACTGGACAATGTCATACTCGGACAACTACCGAAACGAGTGATAATCGGTTTTGTCAGCAATAAAGCCTTCAACGGCGACAGACAGCGCAATCCGTTTAATTTTCAAAACTACTCTTTGAATTTCCTGTCGTTGTACGTCGACGGGGTGCAAGTCCCATCGAAGCCGCTACAGATGAGTTTTGGCAAAGACGATCTCTACGTGGACGCTTATCACACCCTCTTCTCCGGTACGGGGATTCATTTTCTGAACGAAGGAAAGGGTATCGGCCGGCAGCAGTTCGCTAAAAGAAATTGTCTATTGGCTTTTGACCTAACCCCCGATCTCTCGGCCAACTGTACATCGCACTGGTCGCTCATCAAACATGGAACTCTCAGGGTCGAAGTGCGGTTCGACGATACTCTCAAAGAAACTGTGAATTGCCTAGTGTACGCTGAATTTGATAATCTTATTGAAGTTGATGCTGCACGTCAGGTCATTACAGATTTTTCGGGCTAAGAAAGAGAGGGAGATCACGCCCCTCCTATCACGACCGCTTCTATGACATACCAGGTGGTGATTTCCATTAGAGAGAGAGAGAGAGAGAGAGAGAGAGAGAGAGAGAGAGAGAGGAGAGGGAGAGGGAGAGGGAGAGGGAGAGGGAGAGGGAGAGGGAGAGGGAGAGGGAGAGGGAGAGGGCGAGGGCGAGGGAGAGGGAGAGGGAGAGGGAGAGGGAGAGGGAGAGGGAGAGGGAGAGGGAGAGGGAGAGGGAGAGGGAGAGGGAGAGGGAGAGGGAGAGGGAGAGGGAGAGGGAGAGGGAGAGGGAGAGGGAGAGGGAGAGGGAGAGGGAGAGGGAGAGGGAGAGGGAGAGGGAGAGGGAGAGGGAGAGGGAGAGGGAGAGGGAGAGGGAGAGGGAGAGGGAGAGGGAGAGGGAGAGGGAGAGGGAGAGGGAGAGGGAGAGGGAGAGGGAGAGGGAGAGGGAGAGGGAGAGGGAGAGGGAGAGGGAGAGGGAGAGGGAGAGGGAGAGGGAGAGGGAGAGGGAGAGGGAGAGGGAGAGGGAGAGGGAGAGGGAGAGGGAGAGGGAGAGGGAGAGGGAGAGGGAGAGGGAGAGGGAGAGGGAGAGAGAGAGAGAGAGAGAACACTGTGACTACACTAAGCCAACGTCTTCAAGGGGAGCAACAGACCGGCTGGAGGCACCCGATAAACAAAAATTGAGACGGGGATTGTAACACAAGGCTGTATAACCCGTAACTACGGTGCCGAGCCAGTCAGTATTCAAACTACGTCACTGCAGGTTCGCTCTTCCAGCTCTCTATTCATTCGACTACATTCTTTCAAGTTCAAGTATGGATTACGTGATAGATATTTAAGGATTTCGAAATATCTATGGTAAATTTATACCGAAAGAGGTGGCAGTCGTCACCATCGATCACCGCTACTCGGCACATTGGTTAGTAGAACCGCCATATCCCTCCACGGATCTGCCGCTCAAAGAACGTGGCGTGAACAATTACGTAACCTGCTACCATCATGGCATCGAGTGGTTTGAAGGTGATATCTCGCTGGTTCGATTATACGTTAACCTCCGAGAAATCGCACGTAATGCTCATCGAATCTTTGCCCGTGGACACGATCAATGTAAATATATTGAAAGTAGTACCGCGCATCAAGTATTCAACTTGGAGGACATCGGTTGCCCGGCGTTCGACAAACTGGAACAGTCTTCGGTATGGTGCTTCTTCCACGGCGTTAAGAAGGAGGAATTTTTCAAATGTGCGATGAACAACGCACTCAAACTGAAGAAATGGATCAACAATAACAATATTCTAACTAAATACGATTATACAGAAGCATTGTTAGCCAGTAAGCCCAAAATCACCGGAGAGGAGAGTTCGACTAGTAATCAGCCACTGCAGGTACCAAAAATAAATTTCACGCTACAAGCAGTAATACCAGAGTCAGTCGCTTCACTGAAAATCTCTCCTGATCCGTCTGCGCCTACGTCAGACGGCGAAGTTACCGTTCCCTACGACATACTTACTACTGCGATTAACTCACATACCTCCTCACAATCTTCTACGAGTGGTATGATTATCTCCGATAACAAGGGCGAAGAAGAAGAAGAAGGAGGAGAAGACGAGGTACAAAATGGACAGTCTACAGATATGGAGCGCGATGCCGGCGATTCCGAACGGGAAGACCGGGGTTTTTGCAGCGGATCAGATACCCCTCATGTGGACACGCCCGACAGCCTTTGTGTCAAACACGGATGATCACACACGCTCCGGTAGCCACTGGGTGGCATTTTTCGTCAGTTCCTCGGGACACGGTACATACTTCGACAGCTTCGGATTACCACCATTCGTCCCTCACCATAAGCGGACTCTACGAAGAAATTGCAGACGATACGACTGGAACGACAGACAGCTTCAAAGCCTCACTTCTGATGTATGTGGACAATTTTGTATCATGTTTATGCACTTTATGGCTGCTGGTTTTTCTCTAGGGGAGTTTCTCAATATATTTACTCCTGACCTCGAAATAAAACGATCGTATCGCAGAATTATTCCACAACCGAATAGCCCATGTCACAAAACACAAAACTAACACCATCAATTCAAATCACATTTATCCTATAAGTTGTCTCCAATGTTGTACCAATGTTGCTGATTATAAGGCTGGTAAATAAAAAACCTTGCTAACATATCTTGTGTAATTATAAGAACATTGTAATTATCATTTATTCGTTATCTGTAATAATCATGTATGTATTTGCACCTGTTAACCGAATAAACCTGCGAGGATGAGATTTGATTTTTCTACGCAATCCACCATTGAGTTCTGTTTCCTCACCCACCCGCCCTGATCCTCGTACATCTAAGTATGCCTATAGTCTTGCATTAAGAAAGAGAGTGAGTGACCAGGTCTTTATTTTCCAAGCACACGTGAACCTTAGGATAAACACTGACGGTTGGGTGAGGTCAGTGACACGAGCACCCGACACAGAGAGCAGGGATGGAGAAAGAACGAGAGCCGGGGTGGAAGACCTGTAACACCAAACGTCCAAGTCACAGAGTTTGCTTCGTGAACGGAGGTAGCGGGGCCAGATGGGTAGGTGGCCCCAGAATCGGCCGCACGGCCAGGTGCACCAGGGTAAGGGGCAGGAGATCGTCCCATGGTCAGGGTGCACAGGCCCAGAGGCCATCCCGTAGAGTCCGGAATCTGATTCGCGGTCAACGGTACCCGGGGTAAGGAGTCGTCACACGATTTTCACCACTTGGCGAGGGGGTCGCGGGCGAAGGGCTGACGAGCCGCGGAGCTTCGAGGCGGAAAAACCGCTCCTTGGTAAGGGGTTGCGGGAAAGGGGTGGTCGTCCGGAGAAGCTTCTAGAATAAAATACCTCCTAGACGAGGGGCTGCGGGGGAAAGGGAAGGGGCCCCAAAATTCGCTGCTTCGTGAGGAGCGGTAGGGGAAGGGGATGGCGTCCCAAAATTCGCTCCGAGGCGAGGGGCGGCGGGGGAAGGGGATGGCGTCCCAAAATTCGCTTCGAGGCGAGGGGCGGCGGGGGAAGGGGATGGCGTCCCAAAATTCGCTCCATGGCGAGGGGCGGCGTGGGAAGGGGATGGCGTCCCAAAGTCGCTCCTCGGTGAGGGGTGGCGGGGGAAGGGGATGGCGTCCCAAAGTCGCTCCTAGGCGAGGGGCGGCGGGGGAAGCGGAAGGCGCCCCAAAGTCACTCCTCGGGAAGGGGCTGGCGCCGGAGAGGGGTGCGAGGGGGGTTTGTTGTGACGCCCCAAAGTGTCCCTATACTACTCACGGGGAACTTATATATTTTTAACTGAAAATTCGCGTGAGAACTTACCAAGTAACCCAACAGTTTAAGCACACTAGCCCCATTTTGTGCTTCTCTCGGATGGTCTCACCTCGATCACATTTTAGAGTTCTCCATTGGTTTTCGAAATGAATTTTAAATTCTTGCTGCGTTATGCTTTTGACATTCTCCCACGAATAGTTTGAAGTAATTATACCCGCATTAATGAAGGCAGAAACGGAGGGTGTTTTATGATTCACATTTTGTTCAACTGATTAGGACGAAGGGTTTTCTTATAATGATTTGTTATTTCTGAGTTGCTAATCAACTTGAAATTTGTTTTCTTCGATTGTTTCTTTCCGGAAACTTCTTCTTTTGAATCGGATTTTGTGTCGGATAGGCTTTGGTTTCTTTTAGAAATGTGAATAGAGCCACGATTATTTTTCGAGGTCGATGAGCGATTGCTTGATTTTCACATTTCATTTACCTTAAGTGTCAGTTTTTGTTAGTACTTTTCAGGTTACTTGACACAGCCTTTTCCCATCCAATTTTTCCCCGATTCCTGAAGATGACTGGTGGACTTGTTTTGAAGAAGGACGCAGAAATGATTCAGATAAGATCGTTTCTTTTCTTTCGAATACATATTTAATTTATTTTGTTCGTGTATTCTCCCAAATTCACTTGGTGAATTTGTGTTGTTATTCCATCCTTCACATTTGTCCTTCCAAAACTCTAGGGTGAGCTGTTTCTTAAGAAGATTAGGATCAATCACCCATCTATTTCCTTATTTCCTATGAAAAGGAGTCTGGTTTTATTCCGTTTGGTCCTGGAATTTTTCGGTTCCCGCCTCGATGTTTTCACCCGAACCTGTTTCGTTTGGGCAATCCTTCAAGAAGAGGATTTCTTTCGACATCGATCTGGAACAATGCTGATAACTTCGAATTCATGAAGCCACACAACACTCAATAACACTAACCTTTATAAAACGAGGCACATAAATTTTTGAAATTATTTAACGCTCAACTATCTGCTCAAGGTTTTCTGTGGTTTACCTTGAGACTGTGGGCAAATGCCAGATAGTGAAAAAGGGAGTCTTCAAATTTTGAGAGCCACAGCTCCAACTCACCGTTGAGCACTGACTGCTAGATCACTTATATAATTGTTTTATCTTTCCCGAGTCCGGACGACTCTTTTTCTCGGGGGGGAGTAGTGTTACAAAGGGTGAAATCACCCGTTTTGCCCCCTCTTTAATGATCTAGTAGTCATCATAGATAAAAGACGTTTATAAACCTCTTATGTCTTTCAAAAGAATAAGGTTGCTGCGTCAACCAACATTATTGTAAAAACAGTCTTGTTTCAGACTTTAAACGAGAAACACATATCACGCAGTCAAAGCATTTTCACAACATTTCATTCACGCTCTTGATTTTTGACTTGATAATTAAACTCGCGGATCCATATTTATTTCCGTAACGTCAAAGAACGTTACAATATATTTAGTTATATTCAATCTCCATTTTATTTATATCTTATTTATATTCCTTTCAGATTTTATTGATCTTTTATTTATTTTTCACTCACGTTTTATTTACATGTTATTTATATTTCATTTTTATTTTATTTATATTCAATTTATTCAATGGAGAGTCAATGTCATCGTTCTCGTCATATTGTTTTGTAAGCCTGTCCATCGAATTCACCTCTTTTTTTCTTTTATTCCAACAAAAAAAAAACAATTATTTACAAAGTACAAGAATGTATTCGAAAAGGCTATACACCAATTTGGACGACGGAAATATTCATCGTGAGTGGGGTGAAAAATATCAATCCACGGACGTACAAACTTACCGATCATCAAGATCATCTCATGGAAGGAGACTTCTACGACGAGGAACTCGGTAAAGTAAAATATCCCGATGGCTACCTTGTGGAGAAAGCATTACGCAAACGAGGCAATCACCTCTATGTGAACTAGTTGGGGTTTGATAGTTCACACAATACAGACATGTAACATAATTTGTATGTATTTTCACAATTACAATAAAAGATGTAATTATAGAAATATTTCCGATGACTTTAGGTTCTGGTGACGTTGTTTGCAATAAGTAGATGAACCAGTGCAATTTTGTTTTTAATTTTTAGAGGTTCGGGTTTAAAAATCAGGGGAGTATTCGTGAATAGGTGAGAGAGAATAGGTGAGCGTTAAAGTGGAATGAATAAAAGAGGAGGGAGTAATAGAATTAAATTGTATTTTTGGGATATAAAGTAAAGGTGGTAGTTAGGTGGTTAGGTTGCGGCACGGAAGTGAGGGGAGGAGAGGTAAAGGGGGCAGGTCAGAGAACGACGTTAGTGCCAGGGGGCGAGTGAAAGTAACAATGGCGTTGAGCAGATTGATAAAGTGGTAATGGCGGTGGGAAAGGTAGGTTGTAAGTGGTGATAGTAGAGTATGTCGTATGGTGAAGAGGTAGATCAGGTGAGAAAATTTAAATTGCACGGTCTAGGGATAGTTAGAGCGGCTATCACATGTGATATAAGTAAAGCGGCGGCAAGAGGTAAGAGGAAGGAGAGAGAGGTAGAGGGGGAACTGAAAATAGCGGGAGACCTAGAAAAAAAAGAGGTTTTTAAAAGAAGTAAGATTGTGGTGAGGTCGCCAGAGGAAGAGGAGAAATGGAAGGAATTTTGAGGAAGCTAGAAGAGATAGATGGTAGGATAAAAGAGGAATGCGGAAAGGTAGGAAATAGGGTGGACATACTAAGAGAAGAGAGAAAGAGAGAAGGAGAGGAGTTCAGAAATATCTGGGAGAAGAAGAAAAAGGAATTGAGGGAAAGATTAGAAACTGTTATTTTTAGGTAAATAAAGTACTCGTATTATCAGGATGGCTCTGTTATAAGTAGATATTATATTGTATTATATATTACAGGTAGAATTACAAAAAGGAAGTGAGTGTGTTTGCTTCTAGTATGTTACGCGTAAGAGCTACATTCATCATAGCCAATCGTGGTCACGCGCTGAGGCGCCAATTTGAATATATTTCTCTGTTAGCGTCGTCTTATTTCTGACACTCCCACTACGACATAATATAGAAATTTGCTTATTTTAATACTTTTGTTACCCATAATAAACCTTGGTTCATGTACTTATGCTTATGTCATCTCAGTCTTTTATAGCTTTGATTACTCCTATCGTTTTCTTTATTTTATGAAACTTTGGTTTGGCTAAAGCTTTTGTAAGTATATCAGCTTCTTGATTATCTGTGCTAACGTATTCTACTGTAAAGACCTTTTCTTCTAATTTTTCTCTAATGAAATGGTATTGTACATCGATATGTTTAGTTCTCTTATGAAATTCAGGGTTCTTAATGAGTTTGATTGCGCTCTTATTGTCTACGTACAGAATAGGTGTCTTAGTATAGTTACTGGTTAGTTCTGCGACTAGTTTTGTACTCCATATAATTTCTTTTACGGCTTGGCATGCCGCCATGTACTCTGATTCTGCTGTCGATAACGCAACCGACCTTTGCTTTCTAGACCCCCAGATTACAGGATTATCGTTTAATTTCAGTATGTACCCAGTAGTAGATCGTCGAGTTTTCGAGTCACCTGCAAAGTCTGCGTCGCTGTAAGCACATAACTGATTATTCATAATACTAGTTTTAAACTTAATCCCGTGATTTACCGTCCCTTTTATATATTTCAGAATTCGTTTTACACATTGCCAGTGTATCTTCTTAGGATTTTCTGCATATTGGCTGACGATACTCGTAGCGTAGGCTATATCCGGCCTGGTTACCATTGCCAAAAACATCAAGCTGCCCACAGCTTCTCTGTAGGGAGCGTTTATGGGCATCCCATCATCTTCATTTTTGTATATGGACAAGTCTTGGTGTTGATCTATAGGTATCCCAACAGCATTCGCTTCATCCATGTGGACTCTCTTTAAGATTCTGTTCGTGTATTGTTGTTGATGCGCCAGGATTGATCCGTCCGGTAGTCGATCGATTTGTATTCCCAAGAAATAATCCAAGTTTCCTTCTTTGATTTCCAATTCTTCTTTCAGGCAGGTTAGAAATTCGTTTAGAATTGCATCGTCTTTCGCCGCTATTGCCCCATCATCCACGTAGATTGCCAATATTAGCTTACTATCTTTTCTGATAAACACGCATGGATCTGCCTCTGTGACCTTCATCTCGAATTTCCTTAGTATGGAGGTAAATTGTTTGTTCCAGCACCTGGAAGCCTGTTTTAGTCCATACAGACTCCTTTTTAGCATACATACTTTATTAGTACCATTTTCAAAACCATTTGGTTGTTCCATATAAATCTTTTCTTCGAAATTTCCGTAAAGAAATGCAGTTTTTACGTCAAATTGTCTCAGTTTCAGCTTCTGAGATGTTGCCAATGATAGAATAATTCTTATGGAGTCATACCTTACAACCGGGCTGAATGTCTCTGTGTAGTCCTGCCCTGCTTTCTGATTGCATCCCTTCACAACTAGTCGTGCTTTGTGTCTGTCAAGTTCTCCATTTGGTTTCAGTTTAGTTTTATAGATCCATCGATTCTTCAGGATTGTCGTATTTGGTGGAGGTGTGACTAATGTCCATGTCTTATTCTTGTTATGCGCTTCTATTTCCTCCGCCATAGCCTTTTTCCATTTTTTTGATTCTTTGCTAGCTATCGCTTCCTCATAATCAAAGGGCTCTCCGCAGTTAGCTAGAAACAGAGAATCAATTTCAAATTCGCCATACCTTTTCGGTGGTTGTAGATTCCCTCTGTTTCTCAAACGATATTGTTCAGTCGGTTCTTCTTGGGTTGCATTGTCGGGATCTTCGTAGCTTGAGGAGCCTGAATCGTGTTCAGATTCATCCTCATTCTCTCTCTCTTCGTTGTGTTCATCTTCTTCGTCTTCTCTGTTCTCTTCGTTTTCTTCGTCTTCTTTGTTCTCTTCGTTTTCTTCGTCTTCTTTGTTCTCTTCGTTTTCTTCTGGATCTTTCATGTCTGTCAACTCCCACTGTTTTTCTGTTTGTTTGCTCTGTTCATCATTCGTAGGGCTCTTTTCATTTTTGAAGATCAAGTGTATGTGAGTTTCTATCTTTCTGGTCTTTGTGAAGTGTACTTTATATCCTTTTGTACATTCATCATAGCCTACAAATGTTCCTGGTTTTGCCTTGGCATCCCATTTTCTCCTCATTTCCTTGGGGATGTTGACGTAGACTTCTGTTCCAAATATTTTGAGAAATTTTATGTCCATTTCTTTGTCGAACCATAGCTCGTAAGGAGTTTTCTCTTCTGTTCTGCTTTTTCCTGTTCTGTTTAGTACAAAGACTGCGGTGTTGACCGCTTCCGCCCATAATGACTTTGGTAAACTTTTTCCTTGTAACATTGTTCTAGCTGCTTCGACTATTGTCCGGTTTTCTCTTTCTACTCTCCCGTTTTGTTGTGGACAGTATGCCACTGACTTTTCATGCTTAATTCCATGTTGGTTGAGCAATTCCGAGACCTGCTGGTTCACATACTCCAATCCATTGTCTGTTCTTAATGTATTCAACTCGCAGCCCGTTTCTTTCTTCATTCTCTCGATGAAATTCTTCAAACAATCCAACACTTCCGTCTTCCTTTTCAGAAAATATATCTTTCTGTAGTTCGAAAAATCATCTTTGAACAGAAGGAAATACTTTGATCCTCCCAGTGAGTCTTCTTCCATCGGTCCGCATAGATCTGAGTGAACCAGGTCTCCAATTTTCTTTGAAACGCTTTTACTTTCTTTCAGCGGTTGTCTATGTGATTTTCCCAGTGCACATTGGTCGCAAAATGGGTTTACTTTGTCCTTTATTTCTATTCCTTGTTTTTTTAGCACTTGTCTGACATGTTGATAGTTTTGATGAGCCAGTCTTTCGTGCCATACTTGTATTTCGCTTTTTGTATTTCCTGCGACGTTGACTTCCTGACTCAAAAGATTTAATTTAGGTTCTATTACTTTGAAATCCATTTTATAAAGTTTTTCGATTCGTGAGCTAAGCGCTATTATTTCTTCGTTTCTCATCAGTGTGCATTTATTTCCATCTGATCTCATTGTGAGACCCTTGGATAATGCAGCGCTCATTGAGAATAGATTAAATTGTAATTTAGGTACATATAATACATTCGATAAGTACCTGCGCTTCCAGCTCTTTCCGTTGTACGCCTGTACGTCGATGTTGCCTTTTCCTTGTGCTTTTATTATTTCTCCATTTCCTGTCTTGATGCCAACTGGTTCCTTCAGCTCTTCGTAATCAGTCATCCACTCTTTTCTTCCGGTCATGTGGTTGCTCGCCCCCGAGTCAAATATCCAAGCGTCGCTTTCCACACTCTCCGACGGCAAGGATAATAGTTCTAGCCCGACTAAAGCATCGCCTCTTGGTGGATTTTTCTTCTTACCTCTCAGCCATGCAGGCCTTTCTTCCTCCGGCTTGTTGTACCAGCAATCTTGTTTCCAGTGGCCCGTTTTCTTGCATTTGTGGCACACCCCTGGTTTCTTGGATGTCTCTTTCTTTTCATCATCTCGCTTTTGTTTCTGAAGATTATAAGTTTTAGCAGCAAGAGCACTATTTTGCTCGTCATGTAGCTTAGATCTCATTTCTTCTATCACTAATCTTGATGCTAACTTCTCAATTGTTCTTTCTATTTCTGCAGTTGACTCCCATGCAGCTACAAAGTGATCGTATTGGTGCGGTAACGTCATTATTATTTTTGTTATTACCATACTATCTGATACTTTTTCTCCTACTGACTGTAATTTATGGCGTAAGTCCATTATTTTAGCTATGTGAGTCGATATATCATCTCCTGGCTCTTTGTTAAGACTGAACCATTTTTGTTGCATTAGATGTATGCTTGTTTGTGTTTTATTCTCATATATCTGATGCAGCTTATCCCACATCTCTTTTGACGAGGTGCAGTTTATTAAGTGTAACATGGTTTGCTCACCTGTATTCAGAACAATTATTTTTTGCCCTTTACCATCAAGTTTAGTCCAATTTCTAAGCTCCTTCACGTACTGTGCCTTGATTTCTGGCGGCGCTCCTTCTGCTGGAGTTCCTGGTTTTTCCGCTGTTCCGTTGACGACTTCCCATCCTTCATTACTCATAAGCATTACTTTGATCTGGAATTTCCACAGGTTCCAATCTTCTGCCTTTTCAAGCTTATTTATTTTGGTTTGTTCTTGATCCATTTTATCTTGGTCTTTTCTTCGCACTTCGCACGCGGCTGGCTAACCTCAAAAATGTCTCGTTGCGTTTTTCGACTTTTGCTTTGTATTTAGCACTTTTCTACTTTTAACCTTTTATCGCGAGCGTATCCTGGGCCCATAACCTGTTATTTTTAGGTAAATAAAGTACTCGTATTATCAGGATGGCTCTGTTATAAGTAGATATTATATTGTATTATATATTACAGGTAGAATTACAAAAAGGAAGTGAGTGTGTTCGCTTCTAGTATGTTACGCGTAAGAGCTACATTCATCATAGCCAATCGTGGTCACGCGCTGAGGCGCCAATTTGAATATATTTCTCTGTTAGCGTCGTCTTATTTCTGACAGAAACGATGAAAAAAAAGGCTGGAAAAGTTAGAAATTGCCGCTGCAGAAGAAAGTATGGAAAAGGGAAATGGTGTTAGGATAGGGGTGGAGAAGATAGATGAAGAGACTGAGAAAAGAATTAGGAAATTAGAACTAGGAATGGAAAAGAAGAAGAGGAAGGAGAGAAAGAAGAATGTTATAGTTGAAGGAGTGAAAATGAAAACGGGGGTAAGGTGGGAAAATGAAATTGAAAGGTTTTAGGTAAAAATTGAAGTTGTAGGGGGTACAAAAAGTATGAGAAACATATGAACGGTAGATAGAGAAGGGAGAGAGATGGTTTGAATAGAGTTGGAGGGACTAGACAAGAAAAGAGAGCTGATGTTGGCGGAAATAGGTTCAGAGGGGAAAAGGTAAGAATTGAGGACGACCTGACGAGAGAGGAAAGGAGAATTAAGAAAGTGATTGTGGACGAGGCAATGGAAGAGAGAAGAAAGGGGCGTAGGGTAGAGGTAGGTTATATGATGATGTACGCGGATGAGAAAGTGAGGTTTTGGGATGAAGCAGAAGGAGATTAGAGAGTACAGCAGGGCAACGAATAAGGGGACAGAAGAAGAAAAAGGGGACGGGGAGGCATAGGAAAGAAAGAAATGACGGTAAGTATGAAAGTGAGGGAAAATATAGGATAGGTTTTTGGAATGTGGCGGGGTTGAAAAACAAGGAAAAAGACTTCTGGGAAGGGTCGAAAGATTAGGATGTTGCAATATTAGTGGAGACATCGGTCGATAAGAAGAAATGGAAGGAGATAAGAGAGAGTTGAAAAAGAAGTTTCAAATGGGATATACAGGAAGCGATTATACCAAAAGGAAGGGCAAGGGCAAAGGGAGGTATAGTACTAGGGGTGAAGGAGGATATTGGAGTAGGCAAAAAAGGAAAGTGGGATATTGACGGATGGGTTGAAAGAGAAGTTGAACTAGGAAAAGAATAGTGGTAGGTAGTAGGGGTATATGTGAATGAGGATTTGGAAAGAAAAAAGGAGTTAATGGGAGGACGGATGGAGGAAGTTAATAAAGATAGAAAAGTGATAAGAGGGGGAGATTTTAATGTTAGGACAGGGACAGAAGGAGAGATAGAATATAATGAACAGGACGAAGGGGGTAGAAAGTCGAACGATGAAGTAGTGAATAAGGGAGGTAAAGAGTTATGTAAATTCATCAATGAAAGAGGGTGGGCAATAGCAAAGGGATGTGTGAGGGGGAATGGAGAAGGGGAATGGACATTTGTAGGAGGAAGGAGATGTTCAGTTATAGATCTAGTATTGATTTATGAAAGAATAAGAGAAAGTATAGTGGACTTGAGAGTGGAGGAAAGGATTGAATCGGATCATATGCCAGTTGTAGTTGGGGTAGAAGTCAGGGGGTGTAAAAGTTGGAAAAGCAAGGCCGAAAGATGGAGGGGGAGGGGGGGGGTGTAGGAAGAGGAGTGTTAACGAAGAAGGGGGCACAGAAATGTGAGGAGGAATTTAGAAAGGGGGTTAAAGAAGAGGGTTGTGTAGAGGTGGAGTGGGAAAGTCTAAGGGAGAGGGTGAGAAAGGCTGTTGGGGAAACGGAAACGGTAAGAGTCAGGAGCAAACAAGTATCAGGATGGTGGTATGAAGAGTGTAGGGAAGGAGAAAGAAATCTGAGGAAGTCCTTGCAGAAAAGAGATGGGAAAATAGACAGGGAGGTGTACTGTGAGGAAAAGAGGAAATATAGTAGACTGTGTGAAGGAAAAAAGAAAAAGGAAAGAGAAAAATGGGAAACTTGGGTAGGAAGTCTAAGGACAGAAGGACAAATCTGGGGGTTGGTAAACGAAGGGAGAAAGAAAAGAAAGGGGATAATTAAGAACATAAGGATGGAGGAATGCAATTTACATTTTTGAGAAGTTTTGGAAGGGGTGAAAAAAGGAGAAGTAGAGAAGGTAGTAGTGGAGAGGAGAAATCAGCGGGAGAGGAGGAGCGGGATATTACTTTACGGGGGGTCGAAGAAATCGTAAAAGAGTTGAAAGATAATAAAGCGATGGAGGAGGATGAGACCATAATGAGGCTTGAAAGTATGGGGGTGCAAAAATGACAATGAAGTCATGAGGAGTGTGCCAGAGGGTATTGTGAGGAGAAGAGCGGCCAGAAGACTGGAAAGAAGGGGTGGTGGTACCAATAGTGAAAAAGGGGGAAGGGAAAAGTGTAGAAGAATATAGAGGAGTTACGTTAACACAGACGGCGTATCAAATATCTGTGAGAGTACTGGAAAGAAAGTTAAAATGTCACGTCCGCCGTCTAAACACATACATATGAATATATCATTATTTTATTAAAAATTACTTTTAATGTTGACGAGGAAGCATAAACTTAAATTCTGGGAATTATTCTCAAACCATTATTAAATTCACTAAACATAACTTTCTAATATTTCTGTTCGTGGCACGATAGAAGTGCAGCAGCGCAGTTGACCGTTGCAACGTCAGCGTTTCCGGGCTTGCCGGATCCCCGGTGTAATCAACACCGGAATAAGGCGAGCACGAGATCACGCGCTTCGAGGATGAACATCGCGAGGCGAGCCGTTGTTTTGAATTTGCAACGTTGACAAAAACCTTGCTCGCTGTCCAGGCTCCTTCAGAAGCTATCGCGTAAAGAGTATATCATATCAGTCTTTGAGCGTCACCGACGATTAGACAGAGAATTCCTCTAATTCTATACGCGGTGTCCGAAGCGTCTCGCGTCGCGACGTTAGCCTTCCAAAGCAAAACTCGTTAGATACGTGTAGAGTTAATCGTATGTGAGTGCAATCGTGTGTGTGAGCCATTCGGATTTCTAGCGAAACCACCGAAGAGTGAGTAGTCGAATGAGTGTGAACACCTAGGTTGAGAACATTTTGTAACGCTGCTTCCTCGTCCCGCATTTTCTCTTGTTATCTTCGCTTCACCTGAACTTCATTAAAGCTTGCATTCCATAAATATTTCTAACAACATTAATAATAAGTCCTCCCACTTAATTCCCAGGATCCCCCTGTACAGGACGATCACCTGCTAATCCACAGAAAAAAATAAATATGAACCTCTACGCTTCCCGTAGAAGGTTAAGTATTCGCGTGCGAGACCGCTCCGCACGTGACAAAAGGAAAAGGTTGAGAGTAAAAAGTTGTATACCGTAAAGTCATGGGGGTTTAGAGCAGGAAGGGGAACGATAGATAACATATATATATATATATGCTAAATTTTCTGATAAATAGGGGAATTGCTAAAAATAAAGGGAGAATGATCATAATGTATGTGGATTTCAAGGCGGCTTTTGACTCGGTCGACCGCGGGAAGTTAGTGAACGACATGTGGAAGAAAGGGGTGAGGGAAGGATTGGTAAGAAGATGCGAGGAGGTGCTAAAAGAAACGTGGGGAAGGGTCAGAGTGGGGAAAGAGGTAGGGAAAAAATTTTGGACGAAAAAGGGAGTAAGGCAGGGCTGCCCACTGAGTCCATTGTTATTCGTACTGTTTCTAGTGAACTTGGAGGAAGGACTAGAAAAAGGTAGGTGGGGTGGAGTAGATTTATCCTGGGGGAAGAAAGTATATACATTGTCGTACGCAGATGACGTGGCGTTGTTGGCAAAGGATGAGGATATGAAAGGTATGTTTAGGACGTTGGAAAGGTATGTTAATAGGAAAGAGTTGGAGGTTAATACGGGGAAAACGAAAATAATGAGGTGTAGGATGGGGGGAGGGAGAAAAAGGAAAGTATTTTGGAATTGGCAGGGTAGGGAAATCGAAGAGGTGGGCAAGTATAACTACCTAGGGTATGTGATGAAACCAAATGGGGATCAGGGTGAGCACGTTCAGGAAAGGGCTACGAAAGGAGCAAAAGTGATTGGGCAGGTATGGGGAATAGCAAAAAGAATATTTGGGAAGGATTGTGGTAGAAGTATATTGTTGTTTAACACGTTGGTATGGTCTGTGATTAGTTATGGAGTTGAAATTTGGGGGTTAAAATTAAGAAAAGAAGTAGAGGATATGCAGGAAAAATACTTAAGATGGGTTCTTGGAGTATCCAGGAGGGTGGCAGGGTACATGGTTAGGGAGGAATTACAAAAAGATATGTTGAAAGGATGAGCAAGAATGAGAGCATAGGGTTATGAAAAGAGGTTAGAGGAAGGAAAAGGCGGGGAGTTAGCATGGAGATGCAGGATGGAAATGAGGAAAAGTGTGAGAGAGGGAGCGGATTAACGGTGTGAGAAGCAGAGAGAAGAGTGATGGTGGTGGTGGTGGTGGTGGTGGTGATAGATAGTGCTAGTGATAATGATAATGATGCTGATAATGATGATGATAATGTAATGTAATTTATTGAAAAAGCCGTAGGACTTAATCCTCCAACGGCCAAAAGCAAATACAAATATACACAGTGTACACAATATTTTGCAATTAAAAAGAATACAATGCAAAATAACAATAATAATAATGCAAACAAAATCCAATTGCACTTGATCAACACAACGCACAACACATGCTTAAAGTTCAGCATGCTCAATAGCCAGTAAGTAGTCATAGCAACTTGTCTTAAATATTGCTATTGATTCAGCTGCTGTTATCGATGGTGGCAAAGAATTCCAAAAGGAAGTGCCAATAACCAAGAAGGAGTGCTCAAGGATTGAGGTCCGTGGAATCAGCGCAATAAGTGTGTCAGTTCGGTTATTGTGCCTATGCCTTGCGATTTTGTGGTTTGTCCTAATTCGATCCTTCAAGAGAGCATATTTATTTAAGACCAGCATCCCATAATAAATGCAACCCATCAAGTAAAGCCGACGATTAAATGGCGAAAGCCACCCAACATCAAGCCACGGTCCATTGATGTGTTTTCCAAGCGGCTTTCGCAACACAAAACGCACACAGTTATTCAGAGTAACCTTCAACTTCTTCTCAAGACTTTGATTTACGTTGGTAAGAGCCACTGCACAGTAATCGAAAATAGGGAGCACCAAGTTAGTTACTAACTGACGCTTTAACGTAACATTCAAGTCATCAACCGACTGATGAAGGCGGTATAGCACTCTCGACACTGAGTTACAAGTCTTACCAACCTGATTAACCCACGATAGTCTCTGGACAATCAGTCGACCCGAAGAAGAGTTACATTCAAGTGACGACTCTGAGGAATACCAAAGACGGACTGTGTCTTCTGAAGATCAAGACGGACGCAGACGGACGAGCCGATTTTCGACGCGTACTACAGGATGCAGTCAGCGACGCGAGCAACCTCAGGGCCGGGACTTGCCGAGGGATCTCGTGGTCGCGGGGGACTTCAACGCGAGTGCTGTCAAGTGGGGTATAACAAAGACGAACAGACGCAGATGGCTGCTGCTAGAAATGGCCGCCAGGCTTGATCTAGTAGTGGCGAACACAGGAAACGTACCGACGTATAGACGACTGGGATTTGGAGATTCCATCCCTGACGTAACGATGACGTCGGACAGAATACTGCCACGGGCGGGGCGGTGGCGGGTGTTTGAGGGCTACACGACCATCGACCACCAGTATATCACTTTTGAAGTGGCAGGAGAGACAACGACGAGACGAATAAGGATCCAGCACCTCCCGCGGAAGAACACAGACAAATTGGACGTATGAAAGTTCTCGGAGGAACTGGCGGTAGTGCCGGCCCCGATTATGGACGTTCCCCCGGAGTTGACCGGTCGGCGAAGGGTGAAAAGACTGGCAGACGAGACGGCCAAACTGACGGTGCGGCTACGAGACAGCACAATGCCAAAACGATAGTACGATGAAACAGACTGCCACAGTACTGGTGGACGGACGAAATAGCCGAGCTGCGAAAGAGTTGCCTGGCCAAATGGAGACGGGTGACAAGGGCTGGCGGGAGACCTGAAAGAGAAACCAACCAGACCGACTACAAGACAGAACGATAGCGACTGACGAACGCTATGAAGGATAGCAAAGCGCGCTGCTGGAACAAGCTCTGCGTGGAGGAGAATCAGAACCCCTGGGGTGCGGATTACAAGATTGTGACCGGCGGGCTTGGGGCCCAGATCCCGCCGGAGCTCAAAGACGCTGAAACCGCACGACGGATCGTTGACGGACTGTTCCCGATACACCCGACGCGCATGGACGCGACAAACGATGACGAGACGGCGGCGACCCCCCTCTCTTCCGCGAAGGAGCTCGTCAGAGAGGCCAAGGCCATGCGGACGGGTACGATGCCAGGGCGCGATGGGGTACTGCTAACTGGACACGATAGGAAAACTGTACGAACAGCTAGCGCGATCACGACTCACAGACTTAATACAGAACGGGGAAGGCCTCTGGGACCAGCAGTTTGGCTTCCGGAGGGGTTGATCAGCGATTGGAGCGATCCAAGAGGTCGTAGACTACTTCCGGGCAACAGACAGATATTGCCACGCTGCACGACCCACCGTGCTGTTGGTGACACTCGACGTGACGAACGCCTTCAACTCGGCCAGGTGGGTGGACATCTTCGAGGCGCTGAGAAGCGACTTCGGGGTTCCACCGTACCTGCTCTGGGTGGTCGAGGACTACCTTTGAAACAAACGACTGACGTACAAGACGATCAAAGGTCAAGTGACGTGGTAGTTCACCGCGAGGGTCGCCCAAGGATCCATACTTGGACCCGACTTCTGGAACGGGAGCTATGATAGCCTGCTGAGACTAGAGCTCCCGATCGGCGTTCGCCTAGTCGCTCACGCTGACGACGTGGCGGCGGTGATAGCCAAGCGCACTTCAGAACTGGCGTAGTAGGAACTCAACCAGAAGATGAGACGAGTCGGACGGTCGATGACTGACCATGGACTGCAACTCGCGACGGAAAAGACAGAACTGGTGCTTCTCACCAGAAAATGGATACCGACTAGGCTACTCATGACAGTCGGGACAGATAAAATCGAGACCAGAGGGAAAATCAAGTATCTGGGCGTGAACCTAGATACAAAGATGACCTTCTGGCCTCACATACCAAGGACAGCCCGGAAGTCGGCCGAAATGATAGCATCCTTAAGCCGTTAGATATCAAATACGAACGGATCGAGACCGGAAAAACGCAGACTATTGATGTGAGCAACGTACTCGATTCTGCTCTACGGCGTGGAGATCTGGGCAGTGTCACATCCTCGATGTCTTCTGCCCCTACCCACTAGTTTTATTTTTTATTACCTTCCAGAATACATTTATATTTTATATTTTTTATTTTTTATTTTGCGTCTCCGTATGCATAGCATGCATACGGTTCTCTTCATCACCTTTTTACTACTTCGGGAAAT
This sequence comes from Neodiprion lecontei, assembly GCF_021901455.1. Classification (NCBI taxonomy): domain Eukaryota; kingdom Metazoa; phylum Arthropoda; class Insecta; order Hymenoptera; family Diprionidae; genus Neodiprion; species Neodiprion lecontei. Next base: position 20,068,232 of record NC_060261.1, read on the forward strand.
GAACACCCCAAGCTATCAACAACCTTACTGTTCAGATAATTCTTCGGGACAATCCTTACCCAAACAGACTCATATATACAAACTCCCTAAGAGGGACCAAATGATCTGAACACGTGCAACGGATAGATCCGTATGGGTCTATCTGAAGTGTCTGTTTGGGCAGTATTGGCCCGAAGATAGAATAAGGATATCTTTATTATATACAAAACACAGCACGGAAATTCCTACCCGCACGTGTGGAAAGGGCGGGATAGTTCATGATAAATTCTCATGCTATACCATACCGATGGGCGGGGGTAGTCTTGACAAATGAAAAAACTCAAAATTTTCTCAGGACCTCCTGATTGGTCCAGCATCCCTCCAGGATACTGGTAACCAATCAGGAAGTAGTTTAGACAAAACCACGCGAATCTTTCAAAAGAGGACAGTCGTCAGTAGTCGTCAGTAGTTGTCAGAGGGTCGTCATTCAGTCTTTAACAAGAAATCTTTCTATCAGTTTCTATTATCAAAAAATCCAATCACGTCAGGCGCTAAGCGAATTCCGTGTTATTTTACTTAAATATAAACTTTCTTTCACCATTATACATAACTAAAACCAATTTAACCAACTTCAGAGACCTAAATTGAATAAACGTACAGTTGTGTTTTAAAACCCATATCATGAGTAAACCAGTCAATTACCTTTAATGCATTCATTCAATTAATCCATCTAGTATAATTATTTATCCTTTCTTTTGAAACCCCACAAGTAAAGTTACACAATTGACAAGCTAATAAAAGCTAAGTAATCAGTCAATTAATACCGTATCCAGTCCTCGCCGAGCACGCAGAGCCGCCCCACAAAGCCCGAATCAACAGTTAACAACAAAAGGTAAGTGACCATTTTTATATCAAAGCCAGTTTAATTAAGAGGGAAAACTGTGTCAAAATTCCAATAATTTATATCCGAAAAAATTAGTCTGAAATAAGCGTTATACTTATGGAGTGGTTTGGTCATCAGCCAACCCAGCCCATAACAGCAGATTCCCTGAAGACAGAAATACTGTCACGCCGTAATGACAGTACAAAGACGGAGTGCGTTGGAGATCGTCTACTCCTACCAGACGTTCTCAGCGCAGGCTGCTCTGGCGGTGGCGAGCGTGATTCTCATAGATCTCCTTGCCTTCGAACGCAAGAGGATCTATAGCAGGAACCCGGACACGACATGATGAGACGCGACAACGACAGAAAGAGACAGGGCGATACAGACGTAGCAACAACGCTGGACGGAAGAAACGACAAAAAATTGGACAAGACGACTGATCAAGGACCTGAGTCCGTGAATCCAACGGAACTTTGGGGACGTGAATTTTTACGTCACCGAACTTCTAACGGGTCACGGTTACTTTAGACGCTACCTCTACAGCATGAACCAAGTACGGACGCCGGACTCTAAGTACTGCGGACACGGACGGGACGACGCGGAACACACGTTCTGTGAATTCAGCCGCTGGACAGTACTTAGAAAGAGATTGGAGACGACCGTGAAAGCATCTCGCCCGATGACATCGTCGAGGTGATGCTCCACGGAACAGAGCGGTAGCAGTTCGTTGCCACCTAGACAGGGACAATTTTACGACGAATAAAACGCTGACGGCTGCCTGATATGACGTAACTGACGGACGGTCGAAACAGAATGGACAGACAGAACGACGAGACGTGTACGGACAGGGCCCCCAGCTAGAAGTAATATTAAAATAGTTCCTGGCTGGGGGTGGTTGCACAGGAGGTGGCGGTTTGTTGGGTAGGCCAATCGCCCACATGAACGCCAGCCCGGATGATTGGCACGAATCTGTCACTTGAATTCCGCAACTCTTCGATTAAAAAAAAAAACGATCACAAAATGATAACAATGACAATAATAATACACAATTTTTCCATACGATTAATGGACGTTTTATTTTCTGAAAATGTTTTTTTGTTTCTGGAAAACTTTTTTTACGTGTTAATCAAATGAGGAAATGAAATTGGAAAACTTTTTTCCCTTTTTTGAAACCTTTTTTTCACTTTTTGAAAACTTTCTTTCACTTTCTGTAAACTTTCTGACAACTTGTTTCCGTAAACGAATAAAAATGAATGATGATTGTTAAATACAATAATAATGAATAAATAATTTATAAATATATTAATAATAATTATATAATTGTTAAATATAGGAATTTTCCAATACATGGTATTTACATTCAAAACTTCGATCCGTCCAATATCGTATTGATGAAAAAACGTCTGTGCCTGATCGTCCGAGGTGCCAAACGCAGATATTCACAACAGTTTCATATCTACAGTTCTATCTTATTGCTAGTTTATTGAGGGTGGCGGCAAACCCCCAAGGTACGGTGTCGGTCTACCCAGGTATCAATTGTCGCTTGTCATCTTGGTAACTTAGAGCCATTTTTTTCTGTACGATAGTACTAACTTGGTGTTTTTTGCTAAGTTTCAGTCCTTTTGGTCGGAACAACTTTTTGTAAGCCAACAAACAGCGCTTATAATCGTCAAACGTGATTGTGTTCAACGTAGAAATTTTGACACCATTGGTACGTTTGCTCATTTTGATGTCACTGACGTGTTTTTTTTCGTCCTCACTCATGGTGGTAAATGTGTACAGTTTCGCTCGTAACCCAATGAACTGGGTCATAATTTTTCCGTTGTTCTCATCCTTCGTCAGGACCAGACATTTCTTGTTTTTGAGGGGAATACCGTACACATTGTCGGGAGGGTAGTTAGAAGTGTCAAACATTGCGTTCACATCACGTTTGACAATATCATAGATATTAGGTACATTGGATTGGTGAATAAGGCTGTCGGTGTCGGTATACATCAATTTGGCCTGTTTGTTCGGAAAGTTAGTTTTAACATAATTATAATGAAATTCGTACAGAATAATTTTGGAGAGATATAGGATTGCGGCGCTAATGTATATAGGCTTAGCAAAGTAAACTTTGACCCCATTCATTTCTATGATAACCATAACTGTGTCAAATACGGTGCAGCTGTGAAAGTTTGCTCGGGTAATAACACTTCTCGCGCCACCTCTTCCATTCCATTTTGTAACCAATTTAACATCTTTGTGATTTCACACATTCTCCATAGTCTTCTCAAACACCGCGTTATTCATGAGTTCATAAAAGTTTTACTTAAACTCATTCCTAGACTGCTTGCGCATATCAGTGTTAAGAGTGCTGTAAGGCTTGAGTCATGGAGAATGTGCAAATCTTAAAACTCTATGCACTTTTGATAATTTCAATTCTAAACTTAAACACTGCTTCAAAATTCTATAGTGCAATATATCTTTTGTTTTGGGGTGGAGGGTGGCAACGAGTTCAGCGCTTTTACCACCCAGAGGTGTGAAATGCTCAGGACAAAGGGGTAAATCTTTATGACCCTCATGAAGTTCTATGGAATAGTCTAAATCCACCTCCAGGATGTAACCGATCAGTGAATCGTCCGGGTGAGTTGTTATATCGATGGGATTATGCTCGCACTCGAATGAACCGATCGGAAAATGTGCGCTCATAGCCGCACCGTTGTAGATTGTTGACGTCAAAATATATGAGATATGATTTCACGTCACTCGGATAAAACCTATACCCATAAATCTGTTATTGTCCCGAGCGTGTTAATTATCACATTGTACTACATCGCATCAAATGCTTCTTTCAAAAGATAAGATCATTTCTGGGTCGTCTAAAAGTTGTAAAATTACTCTCGTGTGTTTGAGCATCGCGTCAAAAGCAAGTCCCGACGCTGTTTAGTAGTACAACGGATCTAAATCAAATGTTTTGAAGCAGCTGGCTCGGAAATTTTGGGAAATATCGGCAAGCAAAAGAACATGCATCTTTAAATATAAATGAGAATAGTCCCCCGATGACTCCGAATAAAATTCCCCCCAAACATTTTCAGCATGCTCATAATCGGCGTCTGAAATATTTGCATCGCAGAAGCGTGAGTTGAAATGCTTTTTTGCAGGTAATTACGATTCATCGAGTTTCCCCCACCAATCGACGTATTGTTAGCGAAAAACGCCTTTACGAGTCATCAAACTGAACTGTGTAGAATTACTATGAAACTGACTCCCTATGGGTTTATCTGCATCATCCAAATAAGACGAAAGCTTATCGATACTGCTAGCCATAAATCTAAACGAATCGATAAATCTAGAGCGCATCATCGTTCCATCAACCCGTTTCGTGACGGATATTATTTTTACTTATTTATGAGTGGCAGTGTAATTTCACCAGGAAAAGTTGACGCAAGGGATTTTATTGAAAAGTGTGAATCGTAATCAAACAAATTTTGAAAAACTATATGTATTGTATGCGTCTCTCTGAAATTTAAATTATAGTACACCGATTATGAGCAGGACCGCAATATTTACCCGTGAAGTGACAGTGATCGTGACACTTTTTCTCCTCAGGCGTAAACTGTGTTACGTCCGGCGTACGACCTCTCTCCATTTTTTCTACTCGCTAACTCTATCACAGTTCTTATAGAAATATCATGGTCTCTGTCCTGTCTTCTTATCTCTACCTAGTCTCACGCTATTCACTATCGCGCTTACTCATCTAATTCTATTCCCTTCCTCAAGCATCTTCACATCTTTTCTGCACCCGTACGTTGGTCGTCTCTGGATTCATTCGTATCCTAACTCTGGAGAACCTCAGAGCTAAAGCTCTTGAATAGCTTCGTGCAACACACTTCAATCTTACCCATATCTCGACTTCTGGCAATAAATATATACTTGATATTACCAATAAACTCAACGTTACTCAATCCTCAATCCAAACTGCGGTTGTCTCTTAGTACGTAAAAGTAAAGTCAAACCAGATTATTCCTACCACTCGGAAATAAACCACATTCACTGACGTAACATTGGTGGCAGCGGTGATCTTAGCTTTCCAGAAATCCAGTGATACAATTTTACGTGTGTGCTACGCATAAAGTGCCATCTCATAGACCGGTTCCAAATCGTACAAGCTCAGTGATGTTAATACAAAAGTAATACGACTGTGTGATAGTGTTGAGGATACTCTGAAAGTTATATTCTACGTCTAGCGCAATCAACGATCTCTGATTCACACGAACGTCATAAACAAATCCGTATCTGCAAATCGATATTTCTGCAAAACTATTTCCTGCTGCTACTACGAGGACATCTTCATTCTTCACGACTTCTAGTACAACACAACGCACATCGACGTCATCACCGCCTACAGACACGAAATCGCTGTACCAACATCTTCACGGAAGAATACAATATCTTCTTTTATTCCTCCTCTTCATCTTCACTTTGTAAGTCGACAACACCTAGGTTAAAATTTACAACATGACTATCGAAAGCACTCTTCCGCGCCTGCCTTTTAAAGATTCATTGGCTCTGATTCCCACGTTTAAGGGCACTAATATGCCCGTATCCAAGTTCATAACTAGAGTAGAATCCGCAAAATAAGCTGTCTTAGCCAGAGAACTGAATATATGCTCCACACTCATTCGCGCGAAAATCGAAGGCGACGCGAGTAAATATCTAGAGTGAGATAACTCGGATTCTCTTCGAGATTTGCTAGACTGCCTAAAACAGGCCTACGCATCTAAACAACACCTCCCAGATATCCAGCTAGACCTTGCACAATCGGGACAGAGGCGAAACGAGAGTATTTTAGATTACGGTGCTAGAATAAAACATCTGTTAAGACAAGCGTGCAAATAAATAAAAGCCTCAAAGTCTATTAGTGATGCTTAAGTGCTAAAGAAAAATATCAAAGGAGCCGCAAGACTAAGATTTATACAAGGTTTACTAGACGAATTAGAAGTAAGAGTGGCTCATGAGAATCCACAAACGCCACAAATGGCCATAGATATGGCCACTAAAACGGAAAAACTATTATCAGATAGACTTAAGCTAGCCTCGTTCTGTAATACTAACTACGAAGCACAAAACCGCGTAAAATGTAGTATATATAAATTAACCGATCATATCATTAAATATTGTTTTGAATGACCTTTCGTATAAGTTATGTGTAAATACTGTAAGATGGCAGGTCATAGTATAGAAGAGTGCAGAACAAGACAACGCAATAACACACATTGCACGCTGTGTGGTCGCAAAGGCCACTAAAGTGATAAGTGCCGTTCAAAACGTTCCCAGTATCCTCAGAATTCAAATGTTTATCATGATTCAAGAATTTTCCATAGCAACACCAATCAAAAACAGAACAATCACAATACCCAATATCGAGCACGAGACCCGACAAACCAGCCTTTAGATCAGACGCGAAACGACAGTCAACGCTCACAACTGTATAACATACCAAATCCTTTACAACCAAATTTTACGGTCGATTATGTAACACAAGATCACTTGAATGACAATTGTTATGCAGGCGTCCACCCAGAAGTTTGATTCGTAGCAGAGCAACACCGTGAATATTCAGGCACCGCTAGCCATTTAAACGAGTTCAGAGACGGCCGCGGGGACGCATCGATCTCTCTCAGACCGGAGCAGCGTCCAAACCATATGTCAGCTCGGTACAACACCGCGAACCAGTAGAGTCGAGACCTCCATATATCCTAACAAAATGCCCACAGTCTGTGAATGGGTACGTGGCACTAGTAATCGACACCGGCGCTAATATTAATTTGATAAAAATCGATAGAATTGACCCAAGAGTCCACGTCACAAAAACAGATGTTAGGCAGATATCAGGGATAACGGAAGAATCCATCAAAACAATAGAAAGTCTCTACGTCGAGTTAGCTAATACACGCCATGAATTCTATCTTGTTGACAACTCATTCCCTATAATCGAAGACGGTAAACTGAGTTCGGACTTTTTACATTCTGAAAAGGCGACTTTCTGATTCAAAAACAACTACCTTATCTCTCGCGAAACCGGCATTATTCCCATTAACAAGCATAGATCCAACACAAAAACACTACCGCGTATCCTCATAATATTCGTCACACAAACACCGAAGGTTCGAATAACACCGGTGAACTCACACGACAAGCCAGCACATTTATAGTTGACACCAGTGCTGATGTAAACATAATTAAACTCGGAGCAATACATCCGCATGTTTCGTGTGAATTACTCGAAAGTCAGATCCACGTTACCAGTGATATAAACGAGACTATAAGAATATTGGGAACAACTAGCATTCAAATCGGTGACAACCTTCACGTATTCCAGACAGTCGAGAATCTGATCCCGATACAAGAAGACGGAATCTTAGGATCGTGTTTTTACGGAACGAAAATACAACGATATTTTTCGATACGGAAAAAATAACACCGAACAATACTAGTATTTCATTGAAACTCCTAAACGAAGAATACATATTGATACCACCAGAAACAGCTCAGGTGATTTCACTAAAAATTTCGAATCCCTCGGTAAAAACCGGATTCATAGAACAGTTGTAAGTAGATGCTAACATATTCCTGGGACAGACCCTGGGTACCAACCAACAAGGGTTTGCCTACGCTTATACAATAAACTCCAACGAATCAGCTGTGGAAATTAGAAGACCAGTCGTAACACTAGAAGAAGTCGATAAACTTGCGAGCACCGCAACGCTCAGCGTAAACACACACCTAACGCATACAAATACTGCAAGCAGCAGACAGGTCTTAATAGCACAAAACCATAACATTAAAAAAAGGATGAAGAATCGCGTTCTTCACATATCCCTGAATGACGATTCAAGACGCCTTGACATTTTCAACGAAAATTTGCGATTGGACAATTTGAATGACGAAGAAAAACAATTAATAGTTAATCTTGCTATCGAATTCAACCATCATTTTTCCGCCCAGGTGCTACCCTGAGACATATAAACGTAGTCAGCCATACGATCCCTACTACCAATGACGCACCAATTCATACCAAACAATACAGACACCCAAGAGTACACAAAGATGAAATACAAAAACAAGTGACCAAACTCCTTGATCAACACATTATCACACATTCTTCATCTTCTTACAATTCTCCGGTCTGGATCATCCCCAAGAAATCAGATGCTAGCGGCGAAAAGAAGTGACTTCTGGAAACTCAACGAAAAAACCATTGCCGACTTTCATCCGCTACCAAATATCGTCGATATCCTAGACTAGCTAGGCTCCGCAAAAAAATTCTCAACGTTCGACCTGGCTTACGGGTTTCACCAAATTCCAGAGCATCCCGATCACAGCGCAAAGACCGATTTCTCAACTCCTCACGGCTATTTCGAGTATACTAGAATGCCATTTGGCTCAAAAAATGCTCCATCCACCTTTCAACGTCTAATAGATCAGGTTCTATCGGGATGATAGAGTACCGATAAGTTTGTCTATTTGGATGACGTAGTCATTCACTTCTGATCCTTGGAGAAGCACGAAACCAAATTTCGGAAACTCATAAAGAGATTTTTTGATGCGGGACTAACCTTCCAGCCAGATAAGTGCGAATTTCTTCATAAAGAAGTAGCATACCTAGGTCATATCATCACTCAAAATAGATTGAAACCCAGTCTGGACAAGATATCAGCAATGAAAAACTACCCAGTTCCCAAGAATCCTAAACAGATTGAACATTTTCTAGGTCTAACAGGCTACTACCAAAGACTCATTCCTAACCTTTCAAACACTGCTAGACCTATTATTAATTTGCTGAAGAAGAATAGCCTTTTCCTATGTAGAGCAGAACTTGAATTTGCATTCGAAACTATACGCAATAGACTGTGTCGGGAACCGATACTACAGTATCCCGACTTTGAAAAACCCTTCGTCCTAACGACCGACGCTTCAAAGTATGCAATAGGAGCAATACTCAGTGAAGATAAAGATGGTGAAGATTTGCTAATCACGTACGCATCAAGGGTGTTACAAAAGGCTAAAATTAATCACTCGGTGCCAGAGAAGGAATTCTCAGCGGTCGTTTATGCCGTCAAACATTTTTGCCCTTACTTCTACGGTAGAACCTTCACCTTGGTTAGAGATTACAAATAACTAAAGTGAATCAAAAATGTGAGAGATCTGACTTCCCGTTCAATGCAATGGAGACTGAAATTGGAAGAATGTTCGTACGTCACAAAACAGAAAAAAGGAATAGCGAACTTCAACGCAGACGCACTTTCCAGAAATCCACCTGTCGATTCTTTCCAAATTCTGCTTATTACCTCAAAACGAACACGACCCGATACGGAATCCTTATCTACTGAAGCCCACAGGCGCGCCAAAGCTGCTAACCAACACCCAACACGTGCTCACGAACCAGCTACGCTCTCTTCGTATACCGGTGTTCACAAACGCGCCAAAATAGCTCACTAACACCCAACACGTGCTCGCGAACCGGATACGCTATCTTCGTCCACTGGCGCTCACGCATGAAACATATGGACCAGTACCCGACACGAACGCGTAGATCTGCACACGAATCCACTAACCCTTCCACACGGAGGCGAACCAAAACATTACAAGACCCCTCCAATTTTGCTGTTACCTCTGACTCAAGTGCCAGTATGACTGACAATAGCAGTGCAATGGAGCCAACGATTGTAAGAGGTAAAACGATCAAGCAAACTACGGAACGAGTTCAACCACTTGCCTCATCTAAACCAAACCAAAACTCCGGTAAAACCCAGAGTCGTAGTATTAAAATACGTGAAACACAGTCCGACACACTGAATCAGCCGACATCCGAAGCCACTACCAGCAAAGGACGAAATTACGCCCCTCGATTCATGGAATTCCTGATAGGCCTCAACCACCTACCATTAATGCATAGTAAATTTATTCGAGAAATACGTGCTAATTTCCTCGATAGACAAGATAACCTAGCCCATTGCATCTCAGCAGACTGCAAAAAATGACGAAGAGTCGCGGGACAACCGATCAATGAGAAAATATTCACCCGAGATCAACTACAACAGCTAGATCCTGAAGTAACGAGCGTATTGACACTACCACTACATGGTAACCACCTCATTTAGAATCTAGTAACCACGAAGTACCACTACCAAAAACCAACTGAAGAAACACTGTTCAACGCCCTAGTAAGCCTAAAGTTACTGCTTCGAATAAGATGAAGTCAAATCGCTCTCGATTCCAAAACTAGGCTGCGGCTTAGATAAGTTGGACTGGAACCTTGTTAATCGGATGATCCGTTACATATTTTAAAGACTCCGACATCACGATATCATTTGTAATTATCAAAACCCAGCTTGTGACTGGACATCTTCTGAATCTGAAGCAGAAGCATCGATACCCAGAAACCCTGCTCCTCCTCCGATACGTCGGCCGACGCGTCGGACCGGCACTAGGTCGGCTCCAAGACATGCTCCCGCTTCTGCTCCCTCGCGCTACCTAACTGATATCTCGGAGAGTGACTCCGTGACACATGATCCGGAGTCAGCTGTTGAAGACATGAATAGCGGATGCTTCCGTTGTACCTATGGCAACGCTACCAATTTTACGCTCACAACGTCGCGACACTCCAAAATAGCGAAATCCGGACCGCCCCCATGTTGACAACGATAACTTTTGTTGCTTAGATTACTTCGTATAAAATCAAAACAACATATTACCAACACCTAACGTAACCGAAACTAATGACGGACCTCTCATGTTGTGTCGCACATGCTCATTTTATGCTCATTTCGTATCAGCTGCATGTCGTTGGGCAGAAGGACTAGAAAAACAGTTGATAGACGAAAATCTGATATACATGGAATCCCTTGAAAACCAGAATCCAAAAAAATCTGATGTAATTAAAACCAAGTTGAAAAACGACAAATACATTACCCTTGCAGTGAAATCACGACAATCAGACCCGAGCAAACTTGACGACATTTTCTACACGTTAGTTAACTTGAGAATTATCTTGTCCGGACTAAATATTTGATTCATATCTTTCCCTATTTCAGGACCAGGAGTAGATGATATTCTACGATCTATCTTCAAAAAGCTCGTTTATCACATTTTTGCGGATTCAGACATTCGAGTAACACTTTGTCGAGATACTACAGTCATACCAAACGAACAATTACGCGAAGACATGATCAAGGAGTACCACGAGTCACTGATTGGACGACACCAAGGCGCTACAAAAATTTTCAACAAAATAAGAGAAAAATATTTTTGGCCAAATATGAAAACTCAAATTCAAAATTTCATCAGATCTTGCAGCAGTTGCCAAAGGAAAAAACTATTCAGGATCGAAACGAAATCACCCATGGCAATTACTGACACGCCCACAGAGGCCTTTGGCAAAGTTGCCCTAGATTTAGTCGGTGCGACTAAAGTTTTAGTGGAAAATTACCCGATAAGACCGATTAAAGATTTAGTGGACCACTTCCCGTTACGAAATCGAATAACCGCCATCTTTGGACGATCCAGTGCAATCTGACCAAATTCTTAGACGCCATTCCAATTCCCGATGCTACTGCAAAGACGATAGGGAAAGTATTTGCTAAAAAATACATCACGCGCTATGGAACTCCGCGAACTATACTCACTGACCAGGGACGAAACTTCATGAGTACCGCTTTCAAAAAAATATGCAGGCTCTTCAAGATCAGACATCTACGAATAACCGCCTATAGACTGCAATCAAACGGCTCATTAGAAAGAAGTCACCTTATAATTACCGAATACATGAAACATCACACCAATGCAAGTATAGATTGGAACGAATTCATACGTTTTGCCATTTTCTGTTATAATACAGCGAAACACGAGAATAAGCATTATTCACCTCACCAGCTAATCTTCGGCTCGGAAGCTAAACTATCGACAGATGCGACACTAGGCAACACATCCACGCATACATACGATACATTCCACCTCGATCTAATAGCGAATCTCACAGACATCCGTAAACGCGCCGCGTTGAACTTGAACCAAGCTAAACAGAAAAGTAAAGAACACTACGACAGAACGGATAACCGACAACGGTTTGAAGTAGGTCAAGCTGTCTGCCTATTAAACAAAACAAGGTAAAAATTCCAAGATCATTTCAAAGGCCCATATGTAATCAAGCGCATAATAGATGACGTTACGCCGAAATATATCTTACGCTAAGCAAAACTAAAATAGTCGATCTCAAGAAACTCAAAATCGCACATACATAATAAAAACCCATCCATTTCCGTCGAGGTAAAAACTCGTGATGCAGTTCCTTACACACCACCTCCACTTCCTTCAAACGCACCAGTACTCAAAACCTTGCGAAAACCTTATTATAAATAGGCAACTACCATATTGCTACTAAGATCTGCTGTAGCGCTATCAAACAGACATAAACGAAATAAAAAAACGCAAGTAAGATGAGAGCTAACCAGCTCATATATGTTTGTTTACACCACTGCATCAAAGTAATTGTAATTACGATCTTGTGCCCTTAGTTCAGCCTAAAATATACCCATACTTATAGTCGATATCATTGTACGAATAGGTCAAACTGGATGTCAAAAAAAAAACCATAATAGCAATACTTACGACCTAGCAAATCAAAGAAAACATTGTAAATTATTATTGAATATGTTAACCCTCTTCCATGCGCATTAACCCTAGGCGCCTAGCCTTAAACAATATTCTGTAACCATATTATTATAACTATATGCCTTACAGTCATACGCAATCCAGAATCTAAACCATACCATCTCAAACATAACTTACTATTACAAACACTTGTCATCAAATATCCAGCTAATTTTGCTAAACGCATCGATTTATATTCAAACTACATTTACACTGCAGTTACATACTTGTAAACACATACCATTTATTATTTTCATACATATGGACAACATATTATATTCAGATTATAGACACCGTAAACTACCTATAATAAGTAAAATTGTAAAACAAATTTCAAGCACATCATTTGAAATCATGTTTCACTACTGTTATATGACATCTCTACCTTCTTGATTTCCATATTTGGGACCATATCTACCGCTATGCTCCCTCTCACGAGAGGGGTGTTACGTCCGGCACACTACCTCTCTTTATTTTTCCTACTCGCCAACTCTCCCACAGTTCTTATATGAATATCATGGTCTATGTCCTGTCTTCTTACCTCTACCTAGTCTCACGCTATTCACTATCGCGCTTACTTATCTAATTCTATTCCCTTCCTCTAGCATCTTCACATCTTTTCTGCACCCGTACGTTTTTCGTCTCTAGATTCATTCGTATCCTAACTCTTAAGAACCTCAGAGCTAAAGCTCTTAAGTAGCTTTGTACAAGACACTTCAATGTTATCCCTATCTCGACTTCTTGCAATAAATATATATACTTGATATCACCAATAAACTCAACGTTACTCAATCCTCAATCCAAATTGCGGTTGTCTTGTACGTAAAAGCGAAGCCAAACCAGGTTATTCCTACCGCTCGGGAATGAACCACGTTGATGGACGTAACAACTACTTTTCGCTAATACAGCAATTTTTTGCGCGCATGTGGCGATCGCATTGCACAAGGTAAGAGACTCCATCGGAATTATATTTTTAATGCACAACTTTACTTAGATCGATAAATCTTTAAGCTGCTGGATGAACCAATCTATGCAATCGGCGTCGCGTTTACTGTGGAACTCCGATGCAGTTTCATCGTACGCGCAATGTACATAGTATGCTGCACTGTGCAGGACGTGTTTTTGAAATTCATGTGTTTTACGGTTTGAGACATGATTCTGGAATTCATCCACCCGTACGGACGTCAATATACATTCAAGATCGGCGTAAACGACAAACGGGGCGGTGACTTTGTTTCGGAAATTTGAAAATGCTAAATCTTTAGACTTGGGAAATTCCATACGCACTTTATTTAACATAATGCAATCTTGTCGATGACATATGGTAGGCGTGTATTCACGGCAAAGTAACACAAACATCTATCGCAGAGAAACAGGTGACATTATAATTAGCCAATTGTTTGCTCATCAATCGTAAAAAAGTTTGAGATTCTATCCCGTATACATTAATTCGCAAATTATTCAATCTCTGAAACTTTTTACGTCGTGAAGAGCAGCAGGGCATTCGATACCTGCACAGTCCTACTCGGAAATATACCGACTATAATGATGAGTCCCCTCAGCATGGGTGTTGACTGGGTGGAAGGCTGTAGCTGTGAGCCAGAGAAGGCATCTTTCGTCTTAGTTTTTCGGATTGACTACAGCCTTCTTCTGCCGAATATCTTTGGGCAGCTCAACAAATGTTGAAAACCCCGCAGCAAGAGGCGGGTATCGGTTGATGTTTACGCCAGTCTTGAGGATCTTGATCTTGCACCACTCTGAATCGCGCTGTTCAAAATCTTCAACCTTCACAAGCAGATAGTTGCGTGCGCGTGTACACCAATCGTCTATAATGCGCGAGGGGAGGATCGCGGTGTTGGAGGTTGAAGCTTTCAACTTCTCCAATCCTGTGGTACTTTATGTTTTCAAAATTGCATGATAATGTGAGGTTAACCTACACATCCCCCCCCCCCCCCCCCCTCGCGCAGTGCCAGCGTCAATCGCTCAACGATGACCCGCTGCGTATCGTCCAGAAAGGCCTCCAAATTCTTATGCCTAAGATTTGTGACAAGCCCCGTTTAGATCCGGTTGGCAAAAGCGCTATATACAAAAAATATGGCCTTGACTCTTGGACGAGTGATTCGTGTTTATGCCGTTTGAGGAATGGTCACGTCCGCATAATCTGGAGTCGACAACTAACCATTCGGGGAAACTCGAATACTTGCTACTGGAGCAATGTTTACGACACTTTATGGTACTTGGCATTTGGCGAATAGGTATATACATGGACACCCCCTCCCTAATTAGCGTGGAACATGTGATGGGAAAAAATCTGGTCCTGCCGACTCTTGACCGAGTGATTTATGTTTATACCGTTTGAGGAGACGTTACGTCCGCATAATCTGGAGTCAACAACTAACCATTCGGAGAAATTCGAACCCACGAACACTTGCTACTAGAGCAATGTTTACGATACTTTATGGTACTCGGCATATGGCGAACGGGTCTATGCCTGCAGACCCCGACCCTAATCAGCGTGGGACATGAAACGAGAAAAATCGGGACGTTTGTTGGGAAAAACAACCTCTTAAGAAAATTTTTTCTGCCTATACCGTTCCCGCGTTGCATTTTGCTCGCATGCCATGTGGTGAACACCCCATTCACAATTGGCTGGTCGGTTTTCAGACATTGGGGGTGGACGTAGCGTCGTGTTTCCTTCCGGATAAATTTGAATAGCAGTTTGAAACTTCTCTCGCATTCGAAAAATCCCTCGTACAGGAAAAAAGTGTTTGACGAAGTGACTTTTGAAAAAGTATTCATTCGAACACCCAAGGATTTCAAAGAGTTTTTACTTCTTTGAGTACTTTATTGAATATATATAGCGCTAAACCAATCCTCTTACGACACTGTGAATGCTAATTCAAATCAGCAAAGATTATCACATTTGATCAGTACACTAACAAAGTTTTCCGATTTGCTCCAACTTTTCTGTATTCCAAATCGCCATAAAAATTCGGGAAAAATTTTATAATCATATTTCAAAAAAATACGAATGGATAAAAAAGAGGACCACTAGACTCCCGACTTACTTCACCACCACCGTCACCAACATTCAGACGGTTGCGCAGGGGGGAGGATCATTTTGATAAGGAGGAGGAGATTGATAGCAACGCTGATACGCTGGTTATCGCTTCGCAACAGCGTTTTCATGATGGAGCGGATGATGGTGATGATGATGATGCGGTTATTATCAATCTTGAGTATGAAAATGATATGGCTCGCGAATATCTCCTCGAATCATCATCGTCGGATGAGGAGGAGGAGAATGCTGAGAATGGTGGTGATGGGTAGTGGGTAGTGGAGGATGTTGCAAAAGCGGAGGAGAATATAGAGGTCGAGCAAGCTTTTGACAACTATGAAGCCGCCTACAATCGAGTCTTCATGTTTCTCAAGGAGGTTGATCGCATTCGCGAACAATTGGGAAAGTTTAGCAGAGCTGACGATGAGGGATATTATTCGGAACAGGATTGGCGTGTAGCACTACATTAAAATAAAATTCTAGTTTCTTCCCTAGTTTCTCTGTATCCATCATTTTGAATGGGTGAAAACTTTTTTGGGTAACAGATTTATCGTATATATCAATGATGAGTGCAGCAGCATCATCTTTTTTCCATTTCGATTTGGTCTTTTCACAGATTTTTCACCGCGGACGTAGCATCAATTTAAAAAAAAATGTCATCTCATTCTCCCCGGGACCTTGGCTCCGTCTCAGCTCCAATTGAGGATGATGATTGGTCCACCGATGATTAAAGTGAGGATGAGGAATTGAAGGAGGAATTATTGGCTTTTCCGAAGCGAAGTCTAAGTTCCTTCTGGAGGAGCATCGGGAACTCGTTGAGAACCTGCGGGCGGCTCGAGTAAGCCCAAGCAGCCTATATTATATTAAACAAATTATAGTCATATGTCTATAAAAATTATTATAGAAAAATGGAAGAATGAGACTGCTATAATAATGTTGGATATTGAAAAGAATAATAATGATGATGATGTTGATGACGGTGCTCGTGATTATGAGATTTTATGGATAATTTTGAAGAATGAAACTGTAACATTTGCAATTATTCATTATGTATTTTACTGCAAATAAAGTTTATAATATTTTTACATTTTCCCCCAAATAAATTTATATTACAAGAACTGATAAAACTTAAGAAGATATATGTATAATTGTTTCAAATTCTATTTTTTGGATAAGTGAATAATTTTATTGAATATTACGTTTTAATTCTATGTATTAAGTATAATATAATCGCAATAATTAGAATGAATTCTACTGATATTTTTGTGCATATTGCGGGCATCTTTAAGACAGATAGTTGCATTCCAGACAGTCTTTTACTAGAGGATTTGGTCCATCCGCTATATCGCCACCGGGTCCTGGTGTATAATGCAGGAGGCATCTGCGGGAACTGGCAATGTTGTCGTCCATTTTCATATTCTCAGGCAGTTTATTCCATACATCATTGACAGTGTTTGATGCGGATGTGTGGATGAATTCTTTTTGCAAAAAAGCTATATTCTCAGATCTCATTGTTCTTAAACCGTCTAATTCTTTATACAGACGGAAGGATTTCTCGAGAGAGCCGGTACACTCCTTCAAATACCAACTCCTCAACCGCTGCACATTTTCAAAGGCGCAGATATATGATGTAAGGTATTCAGGGTTGTCATCATACCAAATCGATCCTTTCCCCGAATGCTTCCAGATATTATCCGATAGGAAGTATCCATGGTTTAAGTCATGCCATGGTGCCGCTTCCGTACATTTTAATTTTGTTCAGTGCAGAGGACGTGATGTGCAAATCTTCCATATTAATAACCCTCGTTGTACCATCGAGGATCTTTGTCAGTCATGCTTTATTCTTCTCCCCTTTGACGTATACGTAACACACATTACTCACCATGTTCCTCACAATCATCGATACATCCTCGTAAGATTTGTTGGCAGTATTCCATGGTATTCCGTGATGATCGCGTGTTAACAAGCAGCAGTAGTTCCACATTCAAGTGGTAAGCTAGCCTAATCACAGAGTGGCTCAAACAAGATGTAATTCAGGCCCAGCCCGTTTACGTCGATATCTACGACTTCTTTGGATACAAACTTCTTGCTATGGCCTATGAAACATTGCACGTCTAGGATCATCGCCATGTTGAAGAGGAGGATTGTTGCGCTCAATTTTTCTCAAATACTACTGGTAGAAGATTGACTGCTCGGCCTCCCAGACACCTGCTTTTATCCGTTCGCGGATGAATTTCGTAGTAGTGGAGGGGATCATATAGATTATTCACGGTACATAATTGCATGAAAATCCAAACTTGTTGAATTATTCACCATGGTATTTCATTTGCAGACGATTTTCCCCAGCCATGTTACACATTTCGGCCAGCTTATCAGAATCTTCTTTTAAGACCGTCACGGTTTTAGACGGTAAAAAGACGTTGTATTCTCCTTCAATCGTTGCCAGAACGCGTACTCTGAATTTCGTTTTGACCAGTTGTAGCCCAGTGACGACATACACCTCCCCAATTTCGAGTTCCAACATCTTGGTCGGCAGATTCTCTAAGCGGCTGACGTGGTTGAGTCTTGTCAAATCCATTGCATTTCAATGAAAGTTTCTTCTTTCACAAGTAAGAATTGACGACGTGAAGAGACGATGAGAACAGAGTGACTATCGGCATAAGTTCACGTTTTATATACCACCGATTCCCATGGCAATTTTCTACCGACCAAGTCTCGACGTGTATCTTGTGGGAAGAATTCTTATGAAACCACCCCCCTGTCCCAGACTGATTTATTGACAATGCCATCTGTCATATCATGGGAAAAAAATTCAGGATATATTCAAAGCATCCAACCGTTATTTTGAAGTGTTTTATTTCACCCCACTACCACCTCTACCTGATAAACACCCTCCAGTCCACAGTTCCCGACCCGCATTACGTGAAAGAAGCATCCAACCGTTATTTTCTGAAACGTTCTTTTTCACCGATCACATGAGAAAATCTAGCCATCTTGCGGCAAGCATTGGAAACAACGCAGAGGCGATCAATAGAACATCAATTGATCGATAATTGGGTGTGTACGGGGTGCCATATGCGATAAACCTGCGGCAACACTCCTGCCCAGTAACACCAACTGTCGGTAAGGCCGAAGGTAACACCATGTTGTGGTCGATAACGGACGCACTTCTGACTCGATCGGTAAAACAGCGATTGGTAGCGCCATCTATGTTGATGCTCTTATCGTTATCAATTCCTTCGGTAAAATGTCTGCCATCTAACGGCGAAAAGTTCAAAATGGCTGCTCATCTGACAGCACAAAAATCTCATTATTAAAATGTCAGTCGGGAAAATCGAGCAGAAATACAAGTGGCGCCATCTATGATACGCCTCCGTTGGTAAGACTATCGTGGGTGAGGCTCACCCCTCACGGGTAACATACTGACTATCGGTAAGGCAGGAATAGAGGTTACTCAGACAGTACGCCGCAATTTTATGTCCCAGAACTCTCATATTCTGTCTCATACATATTTGTGGACGACGGCTCGGCGTTCTCGTTGATTATTCTTTCTACGATGCTAACCTGATTGTCTCCGAAACGTTTCATATTCAATTAAATGTAATGTACATAAATGTAAATGTAGCTTACGCTTCACCATTCCCTCAGATTCAACTTCTCTTGAGTAAGAAAAAAAAATTCTCGCTGTTCTGCTTATGTTCGGATCTAAATTCTTGAGCAACTTCCCTATGTATCAGTAATGTTTTGTTGTTGATAAATATTTTAGTCTGAGGAGCCCCCCCCCCCCCCCCCCCCCCCCTGGAAGGGATGAAACGTCATTCCATATTTTTCACTATAGACCGCTGACACAGAGAAAACCCCCTAGATTCCTTTCATACGATCGAAAAACAACCTTGAAAAAATTTCATTGTTACGTTGCAAGGATAATTTAAACATTTCACTGATAATTAGGACCGTAAATGAGTTATGAACATTGACATGGGGGATTATTCCTTTATATAGAAACAAGTTTCAAGTGATCTGAAGTAGATTCCTGATTATGTCGAACGATGCCTGTTAATTTTTCAGTACACCATACTACTTTTACTATCACAACTACATCAACGGTTGGAGAAGTAACACGCTTCGTGAGAACCAATTAGGAATCCGGTCCAGATCACAAAACCCATGACTATCGAATCTAACCTCAGAATACTACGGGGATAATGACTTGTTGATGTATCGATCTAACAAGTCGTTGTCCCCGCGGTATTCTGAGGTTAGATTCGATAGTCACGGGTTATGTTATTTTTATTGAGATTGAGTTGGTTTCGCGCTCGGCCGAATATAGCGCTGTAGGTTTCTCTGCATTGCTAACATAACTGTCTCGTGTAAAAAATTAGCCGTCTCAGCTCCATTGTCCTCAAGTGTACCATGAGATATACCGCAGTAACCATTACAATTTGAGAAGCATCAGAGAAGCCGTGAATTTTGATATCTGAAGTACTTGAAGTGAGATTGATCAATCGAGGAGTGTTGAGTTGAGAGAGCTGAGGTAATTCGCTACCCAACGTCTTCCAGTGATGAGGTAGTTGTGGTGTAAGTGAGACATCCCAATCGACTTTTTAAAGATGAGACCTAGAGGGTTACATAATTGAGTAGTCTCTTGGTGATTCAGCGTTTGGTGTCGGTGAGATGCTGAGTAATCGTGTCTGTGAATTCGAGAATGTCAGCTTGCTGATTCTATGAGAGTCCCAGAATCCTTGAGGTTGAGTCGTCGAATAAGTCAGAATATTCTGAGTTTAGAGGTTTTGAGGTTTCAAGAAATTCTGAATGATTGCTTTTCCATTTTGCTAATGGAAGACAACCTGATAAGCATATGTGAATATAAAGTGTTCTTCCTCTTCGAGCACAACTGTAAGAATGTCTGTAAGTGTGTTTGCATTTTGGAATCTTACGCTTCTGATGCGAAGCCCGTAAGACAGTCAATGACCGTCTAATAATTTAAATGCGGATATGCATTATCAATATTAACATTAATCACGAGGCCTTTTCATTGTTGAAGATATAAATTTGAAAAACTGGTAAATTCGAAAAATTAACGACGGAGCCAGGAATCGAACCTGGTACCTAGCGACGCTTTACCGGAGCCTTACTCCACTAGACCACCTAGCCGCCCTGACTCTGATGTCGTTAATTCCTCTCATCACCAGTAAGTTCAAATTTGTTTTCTTGTGCTGTTGTATGTGTGAATATCAAGTGTTCTTCCTCTTCGAGCACAACTGTAAGAATGTCTGTAAGTGTGTTTACATTTTGGAATCTTACGCTTCTGATGCAAGGCCCGTAAGATAGTCAATGACCGTCTAATAATTGAAATGCGGATATGCATTATCAATATCAACATTAATCACGAGGCCTTTTCATTGTTAAAGATATAAATTTGAAAAACTGGTAAATTCGAAAAATTAACGACGGAGCCAGGAATCGAACCTGGTATCTAGCGATGCTTTACCGGAGCCTTACTCCACTAGACCACCTAGCCGCCCTGACTCTGATGTCGTTAATTCCTCTCATCACCAGTAAGTTCGAATCTGTTTTCTTGTGCTGTTGTATGTGTGAATATAAAGTGTTCTTCCTCTTCGAGCACAACTGTAAGAATGTCTGGAAGTGTGTTTACATTTTGGAATCTTACGCTTCTGATGCGAAGCCCGTAAGACAGTCAATGACCGTCTAATAATTGAAATGCGGATATGCATTATCAATATTAACATTAATCAATCCGTCGTTAATTTTTCGAATTTACCAGTTTTTCAAATTCATATCTTCAACAATGAAAAGGCCTCGTGATTAATGTTAATATTGATAATGCATATCCGCATTTAAATTATTAGACGGTCATTGACTGTCTTACGGGCCTCGCATCAGAAGCGTAAGATTCCAAAATGTAAACACACTTACAGACATTCTTACAGTTGTGCTCGAAGAAGCAAAACACTTTATATTCACACATACAACAGCACAAGAAAACAAATTTGAACTTACTGGTGATGAGAGGAATTAACGACATCAGAGTCAGGGTGGCTAGGTGGTCTAGTGGAGTAAGGCTCCGGTAAAGCATCGCTAGATACCAGGTTCGATTCCTGGCTCCGTCGTTAATTTTTCGAATTTACCAGTTTTTCAAATTTATGTCTTCAACGATAAGCATATGGCCGCTGATGTCGTCGACGAAGCTGCTTTTTTAAAAAGGTTCCACGGCGAGTAAAAATTTGTCACCTTCGTCGATGAGCAGTTGCTTCAGAACACGACCAGCTAGATATGGATCTGGAAGCGTGCTGTACGTGACTGTAGTAAGCTGATAAGCCTAAGTCTGAGATCATCATCAGTCGCGAAAATGCTTTAATAGTCCCAGTCGTCTGAGTGAACTTAAATTTGGCAAAACATTTTGGTGATGATACCTTTTCAAAATTCTGTTTTACTGAAAATAGTAATGTGAGATCTTTCGTTAGCCGCTTGAGCGACTTTTATCGCATGATACATTATTTCGTTCTCATATTCATATAACAACCATTTCCACCCCGTCCAGCAAAAGTCACGTACAAACCGACAACATTCTCCGGTACCGGGTTTTATAAACGATCAGATTAACCGCTATTAAGAGCTGAGCTAAGAAATGCTGAGTCAGGTATAAACAGCTCCCCCTGAAAGGCCCTCCAAGAATAATCCAAATGTTTCATCAAAAATTATTACAAACCGCCCATACTATGAGCATTTCAAATAGGTTACTTAATAAGCAGTATGGACGGAAGTTTGAAAATAACAATAAGGTATCGTTTGCTTTATTCTAGTTAAACAATTGCTGCGACTGAAAACCCTCAGAACACCAAGTCACGCTTCAGCGTAGGACTCGACCTAGATCTTCGTCAAAGGGTCCCACTCACATTTCATTGGCTCATTACAACGCCCATTTATAGAACTTAGTTGAAGTTGCAGGCTTCTGGATCCTTTGACCCAAGAAGCCACGTCTTTCGTCTTTCGAATCACGGGGTGCGTGGACGGGGATGTGAGTTAGTCCTTTTGAGTAGAATAACTGTGAGAAATCTTAGTTGTGACCGGTCTGAAGTCTCAAGGTTTCTCGTTAACATCAAGCGTTTTGATTTGAACTGTCGACTGAAAAAATTCACTATCGCTTGATTTTCAACTTCACCGTTCTTCACTAATTCTTGTCGTTCGATGCAAAAACACTGTGAGATTCTTCAAGTTTATTACGGAAGATTAAGCCTTGGTCAACAGAATCGCTTAATGAAGACGATTTTTCTTGACCTGGGTGAATTGTTGAGCAATATTATTCTTGGATATCAAAGTCGTGAACAAAAAAAACCACTTTTTTTGTGTTAAAGTTTCAGCCCGGATGGGAGCCCTCCTCAGAACAATTTATTTCAGAACATCTGTCACTAACGAAAATTTTAAAATAATGTACAACTTCGTTATAACCAAATTAAATGTGAGAGGTTTAGGTAATAAGCAGGGATGTTTGTGCTAATATGAATGAGAGGAATTACCTGATGATAAACTGACACTTTCAAGTAACGAAGAACAGGAACCAACTAGTGTGTGGTGAATGCGTGTTAGAATAACCAAGTAAAACACAAATGTTCATTTTTAAAAAACACTACGACAGCGATACGAAACTCCCAAGCATTCATCCTGGTTGTTAATTGAATAAAAACACACAACGACCGTTTTAGGTTTTGAGTCTGGAGCACTTTTGAACGTGTGGAGCGTCCAGTGTGTAGTGGGGAAAAACCGATATCAGTCATTATCAGAGCAAGCACAGAGTCAACGGGTTCAATAGAAATCAGAAAATGTTAAGACGGTAAAATAGAGAGCAAGCTCAGTCGGTAATAGATAGTTACGATCGGTGTATCACAGAGGTGTAAATAGTACTCAGATGTTCAATATTTTGACTTCGATTGACAGAATTGGGATGTGCAACAATATTGCACATTTTTAACAATAACCTATTCTAATACAATGGTTCAACGTCTTTAATGCTGGCTTGACAATAATTGAATGAACGATCAAATTCGATGGCATGTCTAGTCAGTGCAGTATAAACATCCTCACGTTCATGGATATTGAGTTTATGTTCAGTTATCCTGGTGTCCAGTTGCCTACTTCTTTGACCTATGTAGGACATGTTGCATTGGTTGCCGGGAATTTTATAGACTACACAAGAACGCATACACGGGGGTACAGGGTCCTTACCAGAGTCAAACATAGAGGATAGATCATGTGCACTTTTTCCCACAAATTGGATTTTATACTCAGAGAATATGCTGTTGAGTGACTGAAACAAACCCGCAACGTATGGGATGGTGACAAAATTTTTTTGAATAACTTGTGCACCAGATGCATCATTGTTGTTGTTAGAACTGATCGATGACAAAATGGAATCGTATTCAACCTGTATATGTTTGTTGAGCGAACGAATTGAATAGTCGTTCTTACGTAGTACCTGATGAATCAAGGACATATTTTTGTGACGAAATTCCCTACTTGAAAGTCGAATCGCTCTATCAACCAAACAATAAATCGTTCCAATTTTGTAAGATCGGGGATGGTGAGAATGAAAATTGAAGTACCTTTGTGACCAGGTAACCTTATGGAACCAGTCACTTTTGATGAGTTGGTTCCCACTGACGATCAGAACCTCCGAAAAGCTAATTCAATGATTACACTCTATTTCAGAGGTGAATTTTAATCTCGGATGGAATTGGTTGAGGACAGATAGCATTTCGTCAACTTTATCAGAAGGGACCGCTGTGATTATGTCATCTACATATCTGAAATAGAAGGGAGGCTTAAAGTCCGGTTTTTTAAGACAATATTGTTCGAGTTCATCCAAAACCATATCCGACAAAATTGGAGAGAGAGGCGAACCCATCGGTAAACTATAAGTTTGAGCATAGTTGTTCTGATTAAATTTAAAAATGGCAGCCTTAAAACAGACGTGTAATGCTTTTATGAGTTCATTGAGTGGGACAGAAATCTTGTCCACCAACTGATGCCAACGCTGCTTCACCACGTTGATTGCTAGATCTTGTGGAACATTGGTGAACAATGACACAACATCCAGCGAAACCAACACATGATCATGTGGGAGACGAAAGTTCATGATAGCTTTAACTAGAGCAAAACTGTCTCTGACACGTGACAGAGGCGGGACAAGGTTGTTACCAATCCATTTACTAAGGAAGCGAGCTAGATTGATGGTAGGACTGTCAGTGAAAGAAGCTATAATTCTTACCAGTGTATCCCGTTTATGAATTTCAGGTAGCCCGTAGGCTCCAGGTGGAAAACAATCAGTTTTTGGAATTTGCCGTCTAAGTTGGTCAGAAATAAGTTTACTTTTGGACAAATCCATTGTTAATTTTTTAAGTTCCCGTAGAATTACTTGTCGAGGGTGTGTTTTTGACACACGACACTAAAAATTGCAATCGGTTTTCAATGCTCACAAGCCTTCTCACATTAACAAGCTAGCTAATATTATTGAGAACAAAAAAAGACCTACTTCTAATTCAATCGACTCGACCTTTGAAAATTGGATTGTGAACCGTAGTAATACGGAAATTCCTATCAATGTTGCTGATGTGCTATAAATGGGACCCAAGTATGGCATTCCTTCTGAGTCCCATCGCATTCCAACCAACAAACTTATCTCTGATTTTGAATCCAAGATCTCTTTTATTCCCTCTGACCCCCGCAATATGGCTCGGCTAGATTTTACAAACGCCTTAAAAAAGTTCATCAACACCTCTTTTCTCATTCACTTTGACAAGAATATCCTTGACAAGATCAAAGAAACTAAAATCTTTCATAAACATAACCAGGATTTACTTTTTTTGAAGGCAGACAAGGGCAACACGACTGTTGTTATGAACAATCAAATGTATGAGGAAAAAATGTTGCATCAACTCTCTAACAACACCTACAGAGTTGTTAGATATGATCTTACTTGTACCCTGCAACGTGAAGTTAAAAAATTAACAATGGATTTGTCCAAAAGTAAACTTATTTCTGACCAACTTAGACGGCAAATTCCAAAAACTGATTGTTTTCCACCTGGAGCCTACGGGCTACCTGAAATTCATAAACGGGATACACTGGTAAGAATTATAGCTTCTTTCACTGACAGTCCTACCATCAATCTAGCTCGCTTCCTTAGTAAATGGATTGGTAACAACCTTGTCCCGCCTCTGTCACGTGTCAGAGACAGTTTTGCTCTAGTTAAAGCTATCATGAACTTTCGTCTCCCACATGATCATGTGTTGGTTTCGCTGGATGTTGTGTCATTGTTCACCAATGTTCCACAAGATCTAGCAATCAACGTGGTGAAGCAGCGTTGGCATCAGTTGGTGGACAAGATTTCTGTCCCACTCAATGAACTCATAAAAGCATTACACGTCTGTTTTAAGGCTGCCATTTTTAAATTTAATCAGAACAACTATGCTCAAACTTATAGTTTACCGATGGGTTCGCCTCTCTCTCCAATTTTGTCGGATATGGTTTTGGATGAACTCGAACAATATTGTCTTAAAAAACCGGACTTTAAGCCTCCCTTCTATTTCAGATATGTAGATGACATAATCACAGCGGTCCCTTCTGATAAAGTTGACGAAATGCTATCTGTCCTCAACCAATTCCATCCGAGATTAAAATTCACCTCTGAAATAGAGTGTAATCATTGAATTAGCTTTTCGGAGGTTCTGATCGTCAGTGGGAACCAACTCATCAAAAGTGACTGGTTCCATAAGGTTACCTGGTCACAAAGGTACTTCAATTTTCATTCTCACCATCCCCGATCTTACAAAATTGGAACGATTTATTGTTTGGTTGATAGAGCGATTCGACTTTCAAGTAGGGAATTTCGTCACAAAAATATGTCCTTGATTCATCAGGTACTACGTAAGAACGACTATTCAATTCGTTCGCTCAACAAACATATACAGGTTGAATACGATTCCATTTTGTCATCGATCAGTTCTAACAACAACAATGATGCATCTGGTGCACAAGTTATTCAAAAAAATTTTGTCACCATCCCATACGTTGCGGGTTTGTTTCAGTCACTCAACAGCATATTCTCTGAGTATAAAATCCAATTTGTGGGAAAAAGTGCACATGATCTATCCTCTATGTTTGACTCTGGTAAGGACCCTGTACCCCCGTGTATGCGTTCTTGTGTAGTCTATAAAATTCCCGGCAACCAATGCAACATGTCCTACATAGGTCAAAGAAGTAGGCAACTGGACACCAGGATAACTGAACATAAACTCAATATCCATGAACGTGAGGATGTTTATACTGCACTGACTAGACATGCCATCGAATTTGATCGTTCATTCAATTATTGTCAAGCCAGCATTAAAGACGTTGAACCATTGTATTAGAATAGGTTATTGTTAAAAATGTGCAATATTGTTGCACATCCCAATTCTGTCAATCGAAGTCAAAATATTGAACATCTGAGTACTATTTACACCTCTGTGATACACCGATCGTAACTATCTATTACCGACTGAGCTTGCTCTCTATTTTACCGTCTTAACATTTTCTGATTTCTATTGAACCCGTTGACTCTGTGCTTGCTCTGATAATGACTGATATCGGTTTTTCCCCACTACACACTGGACGCTCCACACGTTCAAAAGTGCTCCAGACTCAAAACCTAAAACGGTCGTTGTGTGTTTTTATTCAATTAACAACCAGGATGAATGCTTGGGAGTTTCGTATCGCTGTCGTAGTGTTTTTTAAAAATGAACATTTGTGTTTTACTTGGTTATTCTAACACGCATTCACCACACACTAGTTGGTTCCTGTTCTTCGTTACTTGAAAGTGTCAGTTTATCATCAGGTAATTCCTCTCATTCATATTAGCACAAACATCCCTGCTTATTACCTAAACCTCTCACATTTAATTTGGTTATAACGAAGTTGTACATTATTTTAAAATTTTCGTTAGTGACAGATGTTCTGAAATAAATTGTTCTGAGGAGGGCTCCCATCCGGGCTGAAACGTTAACACAAAAAAAAGTGTTTTTTTGTTCACGACCTTGATATTCAAGAATAATATCACTCAACAGAATCGCATTATATTAAGTTTCAACAATAACAATCAATTATTCTACCATTCACAATTAATAAGGATTCAATCATTTTAGTACTATAATTAAATCATAAGCGAACTAAATTGAACAATAAATTTTCGACACATTTGCACAAGTGCCAAATTCATAAAGTGGCTCATTACCATCGGCTCGAGATCAACAACCCTTTTGATACTGAGGTGAAGATCTGATCCCGATACAACTCATCACTGATCGATTACATTTGACGAGTCTTAGTCTCGATGATCCACACATCTAAAGCTAAGGTTATTCGAGTAGTTTTCTTCAATAGTGTGCGAATCATTGCTTTCATCATTCTTTGAACATAAGGTCGTAACCTTCTCTTGTCGCCAATAAAGACAAAACATATTATTACGTGAGCACTTTAATGTAGAATTCGTGGCTAATTGGAAGTAATATCCTTCGAGATACTTCGAGAAAAAGTCTCTTGTTTTTAGCTCGGCCCATCAATTTTCCTCATTTCAATTATTTGTTCGTTTCTTTGCAAAATTCACAAGTCTATTCGTGCAAGTATATGCATGGGATTTTGGTGCTTCATCCGCTATCGTAAAAAACAGATAATTCTGGATATCTCGGTTCCTACGGTAGGTAGCTGTAAAGGTAAAAGCTGAACTCAAAAAATGAGCCATTAATTCATGCTTGCGAATGTATATTGTCAATTGTACCGCTCTCTTTATTTTATCAATAAATTGATCGAATAAAACTTGTGGAGTATTAAATTCAGATCAATTATTTTTCCGCATGATTTTACGATACTAAAATTACACGAGATAGAAAGCTGATTTCTATATACTGATGATAATTTATACACGTTTTGGCATTCTTGTCGATGGGCCAGGCTTATTGATGTCATCTATGTCGTGTTCATTGATATCGCAACTTCCTCAGTCAACATCTTCCTCTGTTTCTGAATCGTCAGTCGAAGCTCCGTTGCATTCAATCAAAAGCGATTTCGATTTATTGCAGTCATCTTTCTCTGCGATAATTGTTTGCAACTGCACGATGCTTGTGAATAGTTCTCCACTGTAATGTTCACATATTACGGAGCATTCAAGTCCAGCTTTACGACAACCACAGGATGTTCTATGTTCTCTTTTGAATTTACACCGTATTGATTCCAGTAGATTCTCGACCACGCGTTGTCCCGAACGAGATATGTTACGCCTGCTCATTGTCTCGAATGAGAAAATTAGAATCCATCCTTCACCCCAAGCAAGAAATGTCAGGACTGCACGCAGTCCCGATCGAGGAAAGTCAAACAAAAGTCAAAAGTCACGGCTCGATACTTTTTAAAGCTCGGAGAACGTTGTTGGGTTCGATTTTAAAGTATTGTTACAAAGGGTGAAATCACCCGTTTTGCCCTCTCTTTAATGATCTAGTAGTCAGCATAGATGAAAGACGTTTATAAACCTCTTATGTCTTTCAAAAGAATAAGGTTGCTGCGTCAACCAACATTATTGTAAAAACAGTCTTGTTTCAGACTTTAAACGAGAAACACATATCTTGCATTAAAGCATTTTCACAACATTTTATTCACGCTCTTGATTTCTTTTGACTTGATAATTAAACTCGCGGATCCATATTTATTTTCCGTAACGTCAAAGTACGTTACAGTATCAAGAACCAGTACTAGATGTCGTGTTATCATTTTTAAAATCCAACAGGTTTAACTTGATGCTTCAGATTACGGGTAAAGGGTGTAAATCTATAATGATGAATATGTATCTGTAAATCAACTTTCTCTTTTTTCTCATTGATACTTTCATCGTTTCTACGGTTCCGCTTTATAGCCAGAAAGTTTTTTCATTATTAATTTATAGCCCAACTGCTATTGTATTATTGACGTCATTCTTACGATATTTCTACAGTGAAATTACTGGATTATATTACACTAGCAGTATACGGCAGTATTGGGACAAGCGTATTATTTTGTATTATTCTTTTATAGTATTCTTAACTAATCACCTTTCGGAGTGAAAATGGTGTAAATATGATTATATATGTAAACACGTGCAATCATATGCAACTATATTCCATAATGTATCGTTAAATATAACACTATGTATAACCATATACAACTTCATATGAGTATACATTGTAACGTGGCAGTTTTACTGCGCGTTCCACACGGCTCCCCGAACTTTAGACGGACCACAGACTTAGGGAGCACGCGGAGTAGACCGCGGCTCATTTCGAAAAAGAGCGCCAGGACAACAGTCACGCATCCGAGACTCTAAGAGGGGACCATCGCCGGTTTAGCGAATAAGACTTTTCAGGATTTTTGTTTATTTTTTTTGGGTGGCGAGTAAATGCGGCTTCGGACAGGGGATCGGCAGCAAATCCGAACGACGTTACTGGATGGCAATCGCGGCGGATCGCGACGAAAGGAGGGCCTCGCACGAGGCTACGGAGAGAGCGTCAACGGAGAGCTCTGCCGCGAGGGAATCCAAGGCGGACGAGATTCCCGTTGGTGGCCGGCGAGCCGTAGCCCCCCCCCCCTCCGTCGCCCAACTGACGACAGGTACCCTCGCGAAGTCATCACCACGCCCATCCAAGCTACGGGGTACCCGAGACTGGCCAGCCAATCAACACCCCGCGACAGCGGAATTCAACGATAACGATACGCTAGATTGTAAGAATTGCGTAACGAGAACCCCAATGCGATCGGGAAAATTTTGACTATGGATGGCGCCTATGTTCGGGGCATGTTCGAATTGCGGCTCCGATTTGCAGGACTCGTCACTTGAGTCCTGGCGACAGTTCGCGACGGTTGAGTAGCGTAAAAATTCAAAAAAAAAAGAAAAAGAGACTTGTGTGAGCGATATGGCAGAAACTGGAGTAGGAGAGTTCCTCGGGTGGCTGCGGAGCGGTAAGCGCTTATAATTCTTTGCGGGCATATTTCGAGCGCAAGTTAAATTGGCACACTGATAAACGGTCGGCCCACGTAATCTTAGAGTTAGAGTAGCGCTCGAAATCTGTTTGCCGATCTCCTTGAGGATGACCGTAGCCTGAGTTTTCGCGATAACGTGTAGAGTCAAGGGGATCCCTGTAAAGTCTCGCGTCGAGTCACGGTTTCGAGTGGGGAACAATTTCGGAGTGAAATTGAGTGCGGCCAAATTCCGCTGCACAGGGTCTCGTCGAGTCTGCGTACGTAAAAAGGGTGGTGAACTTTGGGGAAAATAGGGACTACGACTGGAGCTCGGATGCGTCATAATACGCTATACACTCGCGCGATTAGAAAAGCTTCCTAGAGTGATTAATTTGGTCGCGATTAGCGCGTCGAGTCACGTCTTTTTGATTTAGTTTATGAATTATTGTGCATCAGCAAGGTGGCGACTGGCGCCCGTAGAAATAAGAAACCAGCTAGATTTAATCACAATTGCGATTAGCGCGTCGAGTATGATCTAGATTACGTTTTTGTTTAGCGGTTTATAATTAAGTGACGAGTAGCGTCGTAGTTGAGGCCGATCGCGGGCAGCGCATCGAGTCCGATTGTGTTTTTGGTTTTTGCGAGTTAGGGTATTATTAAGACGGCGACTAGCGCACGTAGGCCGTAGAGGTCTCCTAGATTTATTCATTTTTTTTTTTATTATTTGGTTTGTATCTCCCTTGCTTATTTCTTTTGGATTAAATTTAAACCTTTGTATTTGGAATCGCGAAGGACGACTTGCGCAGTCGTATGATTATTTTTATTTTTATTTTTTTTTGTAATATCGCTGACGAGAAATATATTATTGGAACTTTATAGTGATTTGGCCAAACCACGCGTTGGCTTACTTGTGTTACATCTCTCTCTACCCAAAAATTACCCCTCCCCTCTCCGCGGTACTGAGCTATCGAGTATATGGTCGCGGTATTTCGCATTACCGATTTCGAGGCGTGTTAATCACGCCAGGCGCCCAACAAATTTCGCGATATTGTCTTAGGTCCAGGGTACATCGTGGACGCCGATTTATTGTGTACGAGGTAAGTTCTCGGTCATTTTCTCCGAGTGACCGAGGTGCAGAAAAATCCACGTCACAACATATATTATTATACATTATCGTATATGATAAGATATGTTTTCATATGTAATTTTGTATAAACTATTTTTACCCAGGACGTGCTTTACTGTTCCACATTTACAACATAATATACAAATGTCGATGTATGTAGAACTGTAGGTAAAAAAAAGAAGTTTATTATGAACATTTTTCAATAAAAATACGGGTACAAATTTATTTGGGAAAGAATAGTTTATTAAATGAACAAGTATAAAGAAAGGAAAACAAATTAAAAGGACATAACTTCAATTTAACTGACGAATAAGTCATTGCAAGGACTTAGATGGCGAGAAACAAGAAGTGAAAGACCTAGTCTTACTCATGATCCAAACGTATGTAACCCAAATATTTGTAGCTACAAACACTCATCACAATATGCAATACTAATGATGTCACTGACACTTGACAATAGCTGTTTAAATGGCAAAATTTGATAACGTCGCGCATCGTTTGAAATTCATTAGGATTTGATTATGTCATATTTGAAAAACGAAATCACTTATTGCCGAAAATATGTAAACTGATTATCACAGTTATTCATGTAACAATTATTAGTAGAAAAATATAATGTGCTTTTCAAAACTATCTTATGACCGACTTCCAGAATCTAGGGAGTATAATAATATAATATTTGTGAATCCATGTGGTCGCATCTAGATACAATCATAACGCGCAAGTTTTTGCAGCGTTTCTCCCTACATTTCTATGGATGTCGATTCGTATCAACCACTGGAAAATTCAACCTGAGCACATTTCAAGTTTTGCAATTTCCTAGTTTTTTACGGGAATGTTTCTATGCAAGTGCAACTGCTTTGTCGGCTTCTATGTTAGGATTCTTCACAGTTATAATGAACAAAGACAACTTTGACGATTTCTATCTTAGATAATACTTGAATCATTTCAATATCGTACATGATATACATAAGTGTTAAGAATTGAGTCCTCTAAAACCTTCATTGTGTGGCAAGGTAGAATTTATTCATCTCTTTATAGAGCTAAATTAATACAGCCGAGCTTGGTCAAAATTCAAATTCTCACGCCGAGTGCCACCTTAGATAGAAGCACATGTACTTGAGGTAGTAACACACCAGCTGCGGTCACGAGGTGGCTGAGCGTTTGCATATTTATTCATACGTTGCAACTAGTACTGAGGGTATGGTGAAGTTCTCCATTCTATATCGCGCATACGCGCCACCATAAAGATAATTTTACGTAGCTTGGTGAACGTGGGTAAGTTGAAGGAGAGAGTTGAGCAAGAATAAGTGATTCAGATAATAAAGGTATTGTTCTTTATAATGAACACCCTTATTTTGTCAAACCTCTCCAACTTCCACCCAGAATTTCGCTCTCCTCAATAGCCAGAATACATCGACACCGAACGGCATGACCCGGTACTAAAACAAAGCCGTGAGCTAGGTCAGTAAAATTATTTTTCTGGCACTCAATAAACGATCATTTTTCAGTAAACAATTCGATTGAATACGATGAGATTAACGACACACATTTGGCTGGATTGCGGGTTCAGCTCATAGCTGTGGCGAATCTTGACGATCCGTGTTACGATTGAAACTATTTATTGATAAAATTGAAAGGGGCAATACAATTGACAATCAACATTTGTAAGCGTGAATTAAAGGCACTTTTTCGTCATTACCTGTTTCCCCTTACAGCTATGAAAAAATGCCTCTCGTAAAAGTTGTAGATAAGGTTTTCCCCTGAAAAACTAAAAGAGGAAAACGAAAACCCATCTAGTTGGAGCCGAAATATCAAGGATTACGTGTTTCTCAAAGTAGCGGACGAAGCACAAGATAAGTTTGTTGAATTTCGGTAGATTTGGGCATCACTTCTGACTTTCTATTTGTCCTAAAAAAATGTACAATTTAATTCGTTTCGTAGATGTCAGCTACTTGTCGAACTAATTTAACTGCACTTCTGAAATTATAATTCATTCGGATTACACAATTATTATAATTGCAATTAAAATTTACTCAAGGTAAGTTTGTTTTATGGTTAGACTATATTCAGTGATAGTGAAACGAGATATAATATTCTATCGATTCAATATAAAACATGAAGATATTCTTTTTTGAATAGGGAGAACGAAACATTCGTACACTTACGCATAGTAAGGCTTGCAAAAAAAAAAAATACAAGTTAGCAAATATAGCCGTATCGATACATGGTACTGTAAAATAAAAAATTGTACATCGGTGATGAGCTTCTTGAATGAGGAGAAGATTTGGGTAAGGTTTACTAGAGGAATTACATAATTCTCACAATCTGTTTCTAAACAAACTACGATGGTCATCGTATTTGTTTATTATTTGGCTTGATAGCCAATAGGTCTATCCAAATTGAATGTCGTACAGAAACAGAGAAATCTTTTTTTAAATATCTATTATCAAGAGGGTGAAAGCTTGTGAGTACGGGCAAACAAATAATTGCTTGCGATAGGTCACATAAAATTAAACCGACCGTACATTTGAAGTTTTTTTTCTATCTTGCATAATTCACAAAACACATGGAAAAAATTGATAACTCCCTCATGTTTGAAAGATATTTGAATCCATCATAAGATATTCGTATATTTCAAGCAGCTCTACAGATTACAACAAATTCAAGAATAACCCATGTTTCATAGCATCAGAAAGGTAACCTTCCTTGTCAATTAAGTTTTCGAACCCTCACCCTCTGAATTATAAATTTTGTATCATAAAAACCAACTCATTCGTAGAGGCATTTCTGAATTATAAAATCTAATCGGAGGAACGCCTTTACGCATAATTGATTAAGTGCTCAAACGTGCAAATATATTCGTTATCTAACTTACCAAGCATTCAGGTTCTGAAGCGTAGGATCCGTTCTGGAAATATTTGTTCGGACACTCCGACCAGGGAAGTTCCGATTGGAAGCTCTGTACGGAGAGATTAGAGACCACGTGTCAGAATCAAAGTGTGTGGAAAAGTTTGTAGGAATGAGTGTTCAATTTTTGTCACGTTTTAGCCAGACCTCGGACCTATCTGAGACCGTAATATCTTGAAAATTATTCACAGAACATCCTAGAAAAAAGGAAGTAAACAAAAAAAAAAAAGAACTGAAAAAGATACAGATTAAGGCGGGCTTGAATTTGTTGCTTACCAGGCAGTGATTTCAACCTCAATAGTACGCATATAAGGTTTTCGATGAACGGAAGTAAAAATAAAATATTTACATTTACATTGCGTAAATTATTAAAAACATCAGGTTAACCGTGAAGTGAAGAGTATGTACTATACGGTGTTATTACCTATACATGACAAACCACACGTTTATTTCAGGTATAGCCATATTGTCAACTTAAAGTGGAAAGCAACCCTCCGTATAATGTTTCAATACTTTCAGTCAATTGAATAGGAGAAACTGAAATTGGAGGTGACATCTGAGAATATGTTATCATAACGTTTTTTGAGTATATTACGCAGTTTACCCCGCAATTCAATCGTAATAATTGTGCCTCATTCTTGTTAATGTTGAGCTTACTAATATTTCAAAATTCTTATTCCATCTGTCTAGACTAACTTGCAGATATTCAACAAAGACTTGTAAATAATTTTTCGTTGTTTAGTTTTGACTACAATTTGTTCGTAACATTTTGCAATTATTATCATTCGCAGTTCGTAACCCGACCGTTTAAATATTTTTACCGTTATTCATCACTCCTTTCCTCTTTTTTCAGGAGCCTCCATTCAAAAATTTTTCTTCTCTGTAAACTCGCATCCACATTTAGCCACTGAATGTGCAAGCGACCACTTGAAAGTTTTTATTAGGTTTTATGAGTTTCAATGGGAACTTCAGAAATCTTGGATATATTGTGTCGTTGGCTTTCATTCTGACCTACAAAGCCCAGACTTATACACAAGAACCATAATACTTAAACCATTCTTACTCCCTCCCCCGACCCAATACATTTACGTAGAACTCCTACTCTTAAACTTGACCTACCCTGATATTTTAAACAAATTGCCCACTTTCTTTACGTAAACGATAACCACAAGTTACCAATCACCCTGTTTTTCTAGAAAACCATTTACACTTTCACCGTCGTTAACAATAAAAACTTTACACCTTAACTTGATAAACACATACCTTAACAAACATTATCTTAATCTGAACAATCAATCTGAAAATTTTTTTAGCTTGAAAATTTCACTTTGACCTGAGCACTTTTTTACGTCTATTCAAGTGCATTGTAATGTGACATTTTTAATGCTAATTACAAACAGCTCTCCGAACCCTAGGCGGAACCCAAATTAGAGGTTTGCAATAAGAGCTGTCAATAAAGTAGAAAAAAACCGCAAAGAAGAGAGTCAAACCTCGGTGCAGGGACACTTCACGGGCTGACAAATAAGATATTACAAAGTCTTTGTTTAGTTTTGAACATTTTAATCGCTGACGAATTCAGGGCAATCACATGATGAGTAACCTGGTGACATTGTTGGGGGAAAATCGATGGACATATGGCAACTACAGAAAGCGGCGAGCACCAACATGGTTACGGAGTAAGCGCCAACGTAAAGCTCTGCAGTGAGGAACCAAGGCGGATTCCCGCTATTGGCCAGCGAGCCGAAGCCTCCCCGCAAAACACTAGCACTTCACTGCATTCCAAAGTTGTACCATGCCACGGACGAATTAGGGAGCACCAACAAGTCCAATAGACAATCAGCGTTCTGCGACAGCCGACATCAACATTACGATAAGCTTCTAGATGCGGTTATCCTGCATTCTTTTCAAACGTAAGACCGAATTATGTAGTTTTTTGAGTGTCAATAATAGTTTATGCTTTGGATCTAAGATTAACTATAATCACCACAGATTTAGTTGTATTAAGGTTTCTGCGGCAAGAGATTTTTGTGAACGCAATCCAAATATGTATCATCGTGCTCAAGGCTGGTCAAGAAACACGACTGTTGTCAGGGACCACTTTAAGTGTAACGGTAAAATTCTTTTGCTTTTGAACAACCGATCAACGAATAAGATTGTTGAATTTGATAAAACTTGAACTTTAGAAATCTGGGTCGATTCTTCAGCAAGTCTCCTGATACGAAGCAGTAGGAGAGAGTCGGATAGCTCCGAGCAGCGGGTACCCCCGACCACCAACTAGTTCAGTTATCTTATGATAGATGAAAATGCTGCAGATCAGTAAATTGGTGCTCTATCGTGTGCTGAGCAGCCTCCTAACTGCCGAGAACTGTCTTAATAGTGATCACGTTTGTAATTTTTGTGCTCATTGTCAAATCACACCACGTCGAAGATAATTTCCACGATTGGCTGGTGAAGAGAAGAGGTCAGCAGAATTAAGGTTTTCTATTATTAAAAGGTAGGTTACGATGTCTCAAAAACGAGAGTACAACTTTACGTTGAATAAGTTGGTGATTGTTTTATTGTTGAATATTTCCATAAACAGTAAAAATCGAGTAGCTTGCATCGCTATTGTCGGGTCGTACGAATAACAGAAAAAGAAGCAGCTAAAATATATGCTATTTTACGGAGTTCTTCAAAAGATGGGCTGTAAAAAATGAAAAGAGGAGAAGAGGCCAATGCGTATGAGTGCACATTTTACCAGAACTCGAAAGGGAATTAGTGAGTCACGTGAAGGATCTGGATAAACTTAGCCCTACAACTAGTGGAGAGTCTTGAAAGTTAGGTTTGGATTCGGGGAACTTGAATATTTAACGCTGACGAGGCAGGGGTCACGTGCGTTCATACGAATATTTAAGTGATATTGGCTAAGGGAAAACGGCAAGTTGGAAAATTAACATTTGGAGAAAGAGTTCGCAATGTAACGGTAATGTTCTGTATGAGTGTCATCGGAAATTTTGTCCCTCCTCTCTTCTTCTCTTCTCGCAATAGGACGATTCAACGACTTATGATGAACATCCCAGATTGAAGTGTAGGGATCGTTCGGTCAAAAGTCTGGATGGATAGTGTTGCGAATAGCCTTGAGGAGTATGAGCAAACGTAGGATTTCCTTTCGAAGGGACTTGGTCTGTCGGGTGTTTCTCACAATCGGGAGAGAAAATTGGCACGAGTACCGAACCGATGATTGAGATTTACCTGATCGTTTCCCTCTTTTTTCGCACAGAAAATAGATTAGTACAAGAAGAAAACACAGAATGGAAGTACCCGAACAAATTAATCTTAGATAAGAAAACCATGAATTATTTTGAGGATGTATCTCGAGAAAAGCCGCTAATAACCGTTTGAAAAAAGAATAATACCGAAGTGCGTGACCGCCTTGTTTGGTTTCCTCGTAAGGACTGTTCTAGTATTGCCGAGTCGTCAAGGAGCCGGTCATACTAGACTAAGAGGGGGAAACCGAAGCGAATAACCGCCGTTTTAAATTGAATATTAGTTGAATTAATAGTTCCGATCCGTAACAGATAGGAATATTTTTCTTCATTGGCTCGAGAACGTTATGGAACGTGTGCATTCTACAAAACAAGACCCTGTGATACTGGTAGTAGATGGCCATTGCAATCACAAAGTCACTTATTTCGTACGCATGAAAGCATCATGTACGCATGCTAAGTTTTCCATCTCATACAACCCAATCAATCTTTGTAGATTGGAAAGAATCATGGATTGAAAAGTTCCAACTATGACATCACAGAGCTCGTAAATATAGCTTATTCAAAAGTTTGTTGATTAGATCTAGTAATCTGGGGATTTCAATCATCAGTTATACACCCATTTGACCTAGAATTTTCCCTGACACTATTTTTGCAACTTCTGCAGTCACTGAAATACCACAGTCTGCTGATTCGAACAACGCTTGTAATTCAGAAGCACCCGTCTCTACAGATACTGCTCTCGCTAATGTTACTAATGGATCAATAGTGTGATGCTCCGAGAAATAGTCGGCATGATATTCAAGAAATCGCACCTCTACCAGATAGTGGTCAACATAAATTGTTAAGACGTGAGAGATGAAGTGAAAAAAGTGCGATCCTACCATTAGACTTTTATAATAGTCGCTATCGAGTTGGTAAACAAATATCAGAATAAAAACATCTAAAATATTTTAAAAAAGCTGCCAAGTACCGTAATCATATTATAATGAAAAACTTTTCGTTAATCTTTCCTGTAAAATCAGTAAAAATGCCGAGCACAACCTTCATTAGTATAATATGGCTGTTTCTGAATATAAATCTTCTACATTACTGACACACGGTAACGGACACATAGACACGGTCTTTCTTTTACGATACAAGAACCTACAACTACTGCCCGCACACCTAAGGATTCCCAAAATAGCATTTAATAACTTAAAATTGATTCATCTAAGTCAGGTTCCAAATTTAAACATTACTAGCCAGAATTGCAAATAGTACATTACGATGTGCGGGATGACCTACGTGCGCACGAGTATCATATACTATTTTTCCTATTAAGTTGCGCAAAGTTCGACCACTACAATTATTTCGAATAGTTGAAACGTAAAGAACGGTGGCGTTGGGGCGCCGGGACGGGGGGGTTCGGAGGGGCGAAGCCCCCCCGCCCAAAAAAAAAAACAAATTATACAACTATTATAAATTTATTAAATTAAGAAAAATCTGATTTACTTATTATTTTCAATTATTATTAATATTTATCGTAACGTGACAATTTACAAAATAAAACGGTATATTTTTTAATGACTCTGATGCATTTGATATCAAAGTATCTCTCGCACGTGTTAATGCGAAGAGAGTGCTGCAGAGATGGCGCGCGCGTATATACCTTGGAATCGCTCGTATACTCTTATACATTCCCGCACGCTCAGCTACATCCCCGTTCGCTCGGTTGCATTCCCGCACGCTCTTGTCAACGTGTGGGAAAGTGGTACTTTGCGAGCGCAAATGCATGCGCAAAATCGAACTTTGCGTACGATAATAGGAAAACTTAATAACCTAATTTAGACACAAAACAGCAGACTCATACAATATAAGAAATATAGTCGTACAAAATAGCTAGTTAACCTTAGTGACGTCAATACTCCGAATAAGGTAGCGGACATCTTACAATTAAGACCAAAGTTTGGTTTTCCTTATGAAAACAAAAAACAATTCCGGTTAATAGACTGGTTGCACATCTAGAATCAAATAGCTTGTGCATTCCTCTAGAAAATAGAAATCAAGCGCACCCAGAGGTTATCAATGGAATTAACAATTTTAAAAATAAACAGGATATAGACTTCCGAAAATCAATAAAGAAGATTTCCCAATGCGCATAATGGTGTCCTTCATTAACACTCCTACGTACCATCTTGCTAGATTATTATATTCATGGATTTCTAATAATATTACACCACCTCTCTCACGTACTAATGACAGCTTCAGTTTCGTAGAAGCTATTAAAAATTTAAGGTTACCAAACAACTATGTTTTAATTTCATTAGATGTCATTTCACTCTTCACTAACATTGCTCATGAATTGGTGTTAGCGGTCATAGATAAACGATGACTTCACTTACAACTACATGTGCCAATATCATTAACTGAATTGACGTAAGCTCTGAAAATTTGTTTCAAAGCGGCTTTATTCAAATTTAATGACACGAGCTACGCACAGTGTTTTGGTTTACCAATGAGTTCTTCGCTCTCACCTCTACTTCCCGATATCGTCATAGACGATCTGAAACAAAATTGTTAAACCAGCTTGATTTCGATCGTCCATTCTAATATTAATACGTTGATGACATCTTTACAGCAGTTCCTCTAAGTAAAGTTGAGTCAACCCGGGTTGCTTTTAACAAGTTCCACCACAGATTAAAATTTATCACTGAAGTAGCTTCTGAAGGAAAAAAAAACTTTCTTGATATTCTTGTTATCAAGCATAACTTTGATTAGAAAACGGATTCGTACCACAAAAAGACGTGGTCGCAACGCTATCTCAACTTTCAATTCTATTAACCTAAGTCTTATAAAATAGGAACTTGTGACGGCTTAGTAGAGAGCCGTGGTAAGAGTCAGTCGGTCAACCCCGTTCCAGGGATAAGACGTGTAAGCTTGGTGACGCAACATAGTCCGATTTAATGTATATCTTCGTTTATCCCTTCAAACAAGTATACTTTACGTTTACGATTAAAGCGACGAACCCTGTGAGGGAAGCATAAAGTATAAAGGAACCCGGGGCTGACTCAACAATGTAAAACGCCAAAGAAAGAAAGAAAGATAAGTTCCTGAGTATTTATTTCCTGAATTATAATTGGAATTAATCATGATGTAAAATGAAAGTGCGTAATAGGATAGGAATGTTACAAACTATAGGTAATCTAGTTGAACGAGCCATCAGACTATCCATTACTGAGTTTTACCGTAAAAATCTTGAACTCATACACCAAATATTACTGCCGAATGACTACCAATTCTTGCTCATAAAGCACATAAAGCTCAAATATAATTAAATCATAAATAGTGGTCACAATAGTAACTGTATAACTAACGTTTTTGATAATCCTGAACAATTTGTTAATTTGCCATACATAGCAGGATTATTTGAGCCACTAAATCGAATATTCAGAAAATATAATGTCCAATTTGTACGCACGAACAATAATAATTTAAGCTTTCTATCTGCAAGAAACTTTCAGACTAGTCCTTTGCTTCGCGGCGCGAACTTCATGGTAGTCTTAGACAACTCAAATTATTTCTGATCAGTAAATGTTCGGTAATTTCTAGAAAATTGAACGCATAATTTTCATATAATCAGTGGTGCAGCAGATAAGAATTTTAACATGGATAAAAAAAGTTTGAGCAGTGCGGCAAGAAGAAAAAGAAAGAGATTCAGAAAAACTTTCAAAGATAAATTTATCGAAGACACTGAAATTGACGACGTTTTTCGCAAGCAAAAGTGCGGTTACGTCGGATGATATGTTAAGTGTGTCGCCTACGCCATCGGTAGCAGATGGAACGATAACAAGTACAATTACAATGTTTTCGATATTACCGAAATATAGCGAATTGAAAACGATGGCAAGCCCTGACGCTCTTACTTGTGACGAGGCTACCATAAGTCTCGGAAGTTTAGTTCTTTAAGAACATCCAAGTGAAACAGCTCATTATCCGGCAGCAATCACAGGGGATATGAGAAGATTTGTTCTCGATGACGGCTCTTGCAGACCGAGAGGTCCGTTTCCAAAGAATAAAAAAAACCGTTCTTTTTCAAATTCATATTACACTACGGTGAACAAATCAGGTCTTAAAATGGAACGGTCTTGGCTGTGCTATTCTCCAAAGTTAGATAAGGTTTACTGTGAACCTTGTTGGTTATTTTCGCGAACGCCTAACAAATCGAGATGGACGCAGGGAACGGAAGTTGGCAGAATTTATCGCAGAAAATCAAAGGTCATGAAGAAAACTCGTCACACACGGAAGCTTGTTACGCCAAAGAAATTTGCCTATCGAACAAAAGTCTCGATCAAAATCTACAAGATCAGATCAGGAAAGAACATAGCTTCTGGCATAAAGTTTTGCAGCGTATCATAAAAATAACCCTGAAACTAGCCAAGAATGCAGTGGCGTTCAGGGGACATTGCGAAAATCTCAACGAAACGTATAATGGGAACTTCCTATCTGACGTCAAATTATTGGTAGAATACGATGATACTTTGCGTCAGGTACTTAGTTTGCCAACTATATCGACAAAATATCTCTATTCTATTCTTTGAATAAGAAGTTTCTTTTCTTCAAGCACTATGTATATGGAGGACTATAATGTGTAAATGTTCTGTTTACTCTATTGAATCCTTGCTTCCGATGAGAAGCCACGTAAGACAAGCAAAGCCGTCTAATGAACGATATGCGGATGTGCAAATCATTTTTTTTTTACGAGAAGAATATTCTTGAAAGAATGTAAATTCGAAAAATTAACGACAGAGCCAGGAATCCAACCTGGCGTCTAGAGATGCTTGACCGGAGCCTTACTCCACTAGACCACCTAGCCACCCTGACTCTGTTGTCGTTAATTTCTCTCATCACCAGTGAGTTCGAATTGGTTTTCCTGTGCCTGGTTTATGTGTGAATAAGAAGTTTCTTCTCTTCAAGCACTGTGTATATGGAGGACTATAATGTGTAGGTGTTGTGTTTACCCTTTTGAATCCTTGCTTCCGATGAGAAGCCACGTAAGACAAGCAAAGCCGTCTAATGAATGATATGCGGATGTGCAAATCATTTTTGTTACGAGAAGAATATTGGACTGGCCCCGTCGTTAATTTTTCGAAATCACCAATTTTTCGAATTCACATTCTTTCAACATTAACTAATTCTTTCTTTGTAAATTCTGTATTTCGCGCTCCGGTGCAAGCTAACAAGGTACACAGACGACGACGATACCGATCACCGAGGGATCAACAGCTATCGATAACTACCGTTTCCAGCTCTTGATGACTTCGTCTACCAACGGTCCAATAAGACTACACCGGCTACCTTAGTGTGCTTCTGAAACACCTGGGCTAGGCTACATCCGAACCTCTCGTATCACCTCGATTGCCGGCGTACAGGGACATAAAAGTCCTCCCTACAGCCGAGGGACTAATGTCTCAAGAAGAAAACAGCTACCCGCTTTCCCGGATGCCGTCGGGATGGCATACAGGGCGGACCATAACCTGCCATCTTCCGACTTACCGGCCTGGTGCCAGACCGACCCCTAAAGTACTACATCTAGTTTGGTGAAGCCCTCGTTTTGAGGATCGACGCAGCCTTCCTATCAGTAAGGACTATAATCATGTGAGTCATGGTCCTCTGCATACAGTTGCATTCAGCCGTCGCGTCGTGTGACTGCATGGTTTCAGTAAATTAATACATTCTGTGTCTGAGCGACCTCGTAACTGCTGAATAAGTAATTCTTTCGTATTTGTGAATTTCTCTGATTATCTGTAAATTTCTATTAG
The DNA here is from genome assembly GCF_021901455.1 of Neodiprion lecontei. Classification (NCBI taxonomy): domain Eukaryota; kingdom Metazoa; phylum Arthropoda; class Insecta; order Hymenoptera; family Diprionidae; genus Neodiprion; species Neodiprion lecontei. The sequence goes on from NC_060261.1 coordinate 20,111,964, forward strand.
TCTGCTTCTGTAAAATTCTACTGTAGGTATCTTGAGCTATTTTGCTTTGCTTTGTTTTTAATTTTCTGTGTTAGTGCTTATGATATTTTATTCCTTGTATCGCCTAAATCGAGTTTCTTGGAGTATATCCGAATGAAGTTAGAATAGAAGTGTTTATAACTACATATCTAAAACGATTAAAACAGAAAAACCGAATATCAATAATGCTTTTGCTTTGATTTTATGATTTAACTGGAGCCACAAAAAATTACCTCCAGTTATAAAGAAAAAAAAAGAAACTAAGTCTATAATATCTGCGAAATCTCCAAGTTTCATTGAAATAAATTTCAGTGGTATATGTGATAAACAAATAAGTGGATTAGAAAATTGTCAAAATGAAGTACCTATTCACCAATTTTCACTTCTACAGGAGCAAGAAGTTACTCATGATCTTAATTTCTGAGCTTGCAGCCTGCCGCAACGAAGAAAGTTGCATTGATCGAGTCATTGTAACAGTAATCAGTGGATTAAAATGAGAAATTCAAGATATCACTAAAGAGTTACGTGAACTCAAAGGGATAATTCAGAAATCCGCTCTTGCACAAAACACTTTCGGTGCAAACCTCCAAAGTTTTGCTTCAGAATTCTTTACCCTTTGCTTTTCTAACACACAAGCTTTGCTCAAGATTTGTATTTTGTGACTTCAGAATTTTCATTTCAATTCCTAACCGCATTAAAATGAACTTTTCCGCAGTACTTTGAATTTTTTTTTTCAAAACATATGCGTGCTATATAAATGTCATTTAAAAAGTTTCATTTCGCACATAATTTTATTATTTTCATACTGATTTTATGTACATATTATGTATAAGTTATGTACTTAGTAGTAAGTATTTTGATCTGACCATTTTTTTTATTTCGTAGGTAAGGTATTGCTGCAGGTACTTATTTGAATGTACATTGTCAATTTGGTGATTTCTAAGTTGCAAACTGAATTTTTGTTGGTAGTTTCCACTGCAATGTACTTAGCGCAAGGTTTCTGCACCAGAGGTGCTTTTCAGGGATCTTACTACTCTTCGTAGACATTGATAACTTCAAAATGCGGAGAATCATTTTAGAACCAAATCATGGTTATTCTAAGATGACTTTATCGTAGCATTCCGTTTGTTCGCAGGCGCTATAACTAAACTTGGGTTTCACAACAATACTAACTATGCGTCTGGCCTCATCAAAAGCTCCGTAATGGATTAAACGAGTTTGAACAAATGCAATAATTAAGACAAATTTGTATATTTTTACTTAATTTCGATAATAAAACAGATTTAAACAACAACTTTATCTTCTTTCATTATGTTTCGGCAAGGTAGCGACGTATAAGTTGAAACAAAAGTATCTCGCAATCACATACGTACTCACACTCGCGTGCAATGTTTACTTCCCCGTCCCTACTTCAAATCTACCCGCTTGCCCGTGTCGCGACTCAAAGTAAATCTGCTTTGTATCTATGTCCTATTCTCTATATCGTTGCAAAATCATATCTGTATATCATCTAAGTGTATTCTCGCCTGTAAATCGTCGGTTATCGTTCTCTTCTCTCGCTATACACATCGCATCACCTGTGTATCTTTCTCAAACAAAAAATCTTTACTGAGCATCAATTATTATAAGCATCCCGCTTCGTCGCTATAGTCATCTATGAATAATTCGGGGATCCCACATCGACGATCCAGTATCTATTGTCATCTCTCCAAATATATTACGTTATACGATTTGAATCAGTGCCCAAAAAATTTTTGGCTGGACTTACGTTGTTTATATTGTATTATCAAGATAGTTCTGTTGAAGAAATTTATAAATTTGTACTTGAATCATATTGCTTTATGTTATTTTGCTTCTGTGTCTCTTGATAAATGAATTGTTCTCATACGAAAGACCGAAACGAAAATGATGCTACAAGCTACAAGCAAAAGCATCTGCACCAGAATTAATATTTTCCAGTGGATTAAAAAAGTGTTTGAGTGGTATTGAAACTAACGTTGACAATGCATTTGAATTGCATTTACTGATCTGATATCTTATTCTCCAGACTTGAATGTAATTAATCTAGGAGCTTCTTCGCAAGACAGTTTTGGCTGAGTATTCGATCTTTTCGATGAACTATACTTCATAGAACAAATTTGACTAACTCACAGAAAACGACTTCTCTGGCCTGATACCGATGAAACCGTTATCAGATATTTAAAAATGCTAGAGCTTTCGGAACACTAGTATCACATAATGATGTATTTAATATCGCACTATGAAGCTACCTAATTGCTACATTTACGAGTAACATCCGCGAAGTATCCGCCGCCGATTTTGATGAAACTTGGTAGGAGTGTTAAGTACGCTAAAATAAGAGATACGTATTTTTTTTGTATTGGCTGAAATTAATTTTAAGAGGGTATATCCCTCTGAAATGATATTTTTTATAATTCCCATGTACAATAGGGCCTAATTAGTCCAGTCAAATTATCGCTCAAAATGGGTTAAATAAACATTAAATTATGTAATTTGGGGATTGTTGGGATCGATAGGGGGGTGCATTCTGAGCATAAATTTTAATTTCCGGGGTTTTCCGAAGGTCAGCTGGACCGATCTCGCTAAAAACGCGTTTAACCCTAGAACGGTATCGCTATTTTGTTTCACCTATTCCGGGATCGCGGGGTGAAAAAACACCCCAATTTTCGAGGGCCCGTATCTCGGACCCAGTACGACCTTGAGGGTTCCATGAGGGCTCGTTATTTCGTCTTTTGATCAAGAATCAACAGAAATAAATAGATTTGGCTAATAGTTTGAAGGGTCCGGGAAAATCGACCAAGAAGCACAAAAAAGTGAAAAGCCGTTTCTTTTTGCCGCGAGATTTAAACCGGTCTGGAGTGATTTTTCACCCCGCGTCCCCGTTCTAGGGTTAATTCGATATCTCGAGAACGGTTAGTGTTAGGCAAAAAATTGTAGAGACCTTTTCTCTTCTAAATTAAATTTACTAACTTTTTCAAACGGAACTTTTTTTTAACACGAATATTTTTCAAATTATTACTTCCGAAAGACAAAAATTTTCCTTTTTTTCTCCCTATTTTTCATTTTTCGCCATTTCCTCCCCAACCGTTCACTTTTATGAAATTTTCGTAATTATCAAAGTTGTAGATCTTTTAATTACGAACAACTTTTGTCTAAGACTTTTCTCTCTACTACCTTCTCTAATCGCTTCGGAGTTATACCTTACTTTACCGAGCGAAATCCGCGTCAAAAAAACTAACCTATTGAATCTATGGTCTCAAAAGGAACTATTGACTAAGAAAAAAATTCTCTCCTTTGAAAGAATTTTTAGCTCAATTTTACAAGGTGTCGCTGGCAAATAGAAATTTCTCATTAAAATAACACGCTGAAAAAAAATTTTCTCATCAAAAATGCTCCAACTTTTGAACCGTTTGAGATAAAAAAAATTTCAAGGCATATTCTTGTAGGGTGTTAAATTAAAAAAAAAAAAAAAAATACCCCCGAGATGATTTTCTAGACTCGAAAATTTGCATACTTATGGGCGGTGAAAGTCGAAGAAAACCAGAAATATGCTGTTTCAGGGCTCTACGATTGAAAATATCCATATTAAATGAAAAAACTTGAACTAAAATGAACTAAGGTGTGTGAAAGATGTTGTTTATAAACTATATTCGTCAAAGGAGTAGAGTTTTAACTTATTCATTTATTTGTTATTGCACTTTAATATTGTTTTTAATTGTTGATAAAACTTTGTTTGTTACAATTAGAATATTTATAGCGATGTAATTGCACTACTTGCAAAATAAATTGTTTTTGTGCTTCATTTTTAGTTGAAGTTCGATTATAATTTTGTATTAACGCTATACTGCATATTTGCGCTTTTGTTCGAATACGAATTTGGAGTCTAAAAAATCAACTCCAGAGTTTTTTTTTATAGAATTTAATGCCCTGCAAGCAGATGCTGGGAAAATTTTTTTAATTTAAACGGTTCAATAGTTACGGCATTTTTGATGAAAATTTTTTTTTTCGTGTTTCATTTAAATGGGAAATTTCAAATGGCCAGCGAAACCTTTTACAATTGAGCTAAAAAAATTTTCAAACTGGAGAATTTTCTTCTCAGTAAATAGGTCCTTTTAAGGCCATAGATTCGATTAGTTAATTTTTTTGGCTTACCCTAATGCGTAGGTATTTGAAAGCTGATCCGATCACCATGTACGATTGTAAAATCTCTCGCCAATATTAAATACTGTTTTCCAATTAACACTCTCATTACCTAGTTAGATTTCACGACCATGTCTAACGAAGGGTCAGGCAGTGAAATACATTCGCCACACGATATACATATCTGATTACGTTGTTACCAATATGGTAATAATAATAAACTGGAGTAGTTATATTCCGTATATTTAACGCATTTCTCTAAACTAACGTCAATGAGGTTCAACACTTCATCAAAACTACAGCGCGAGAAAGCTGTCGAATTTTCCACATTCACGTTTACGAATCCGAATATTTTTGCCACCGCTTCCTGAATACATTCCCCTAATATGAGATGCAATCAAACTGCTATTTGAATTGCACGAAAAAGAACCAGGGTACCGCAGAAGGTTCTGCAGGTTTTATTTTATTACGTGTGTCAGCATAGTATCCGTTCGAGTCGTTCATATGAGAACTATCAATAATTCACATTTTAATACTCTCTAATCTTACGTCTTGTTACAAACACATGGAATGTTAATTTGTGACTGATAAAATTAAAATGCATCCCACGAAGCATGCTGTTCTGTATCAATCGAATTTTCTCACATATCAAGTCAAAACTAATCGCCAGGCGGTCGGACTCATTGGTAGAACAGCTTTCAGATAATTATCTGACAGGCATCTGTTCTCTCAGGTAAAATTTATATCATCAAATTTTTACACGTACGATTTAGAGCACGTTCGAATGCTTTCTTATTTATTACCCCGACTACTTCGACAGCTGTGCTCTTATAGCTCTAAAGGTAAAGGCATCAGTGTCCAAGAAAGTAAAGCCATATTCAGTGCAATTCTTACGCCGCAATATTATTATAGATAAAAAAAATCGATGCAAATGATGTTCACCAATTTATTTCTGTCATTGAAATCATTTCAACACTGGCTCTGATATTCTGTCTGTCCATTCATTCTCATCATGTGCCATGCAGCTGATAGATTGTTTACAAACTTTAATCGTATACCGCACTACCAGATTACGTTATTATCGAGCAAGCGCGAGCGCTCTACACACGCTCTCCTGGGCTGTCTTCATAAGCTTCTAAGAACTTTTTTTAACCTAATTTGTCATATATCTAGTCTTAAGGTTTGAAAGTCGACGAAAAGTCTTGATTGAACTAACGATTTCGACGATACTGAAAATATTAAAATTGGTACATTTCGGCTCTCCGTGCATCGATCGTATTGATATAGAGCTTCAACGAAAGCTCTTGAAATCTATTAACTTATGAAACTTGTCCAATTTCATCAAGAGAGGGGAGAAATATGTGATAATATTTTCGTCAAGTACTTAAGAAGGCGCGGTAAAAGATAGCACTGGCTAGCGCGCGTACACGTTTTCAATGAAGTTGGCGTGATCAGTGAACGCCAATTGATTTCTTCGAGCTAAGCTTGGTGAATATATTTTCCTGCACCCATATTATAAAGAACTTTCTAGTTAACTTTGATTTTTGAAATCCCACTTTTGCTGTGACGAAATCTCCATCTTCTAATAGGGCTCATAAATGTTATCACATTTTATGAATTTTATCAGATTTTAGAAAATGGGTGCACGGAGGGAAAGTATTATTTGAGTCAAGTAATATTCTTTTGATTCAACTAAATGCTACATCAAATCTGGCTAGCACAATTCTTACTTAATTCAACAAAACACTTATGTCGTGCAAAATATTTATGATAACTTAATATATAATCTAATGAAGCCTTTGAATGATCATGCTGACTAAAAATTCATTTTTGATAACACGGCATGAGTTCCTATAAATAATGTGAATTTTGTATCGAGAAAATGTGCGATTGGAATGACTACAAATCTAATCGAACGCACCTTAACCGTTTCGTTATAAAAATATGACATCGTTGTATCAGAATAAGTGGAGCTTGTTTTAATTCATAATTTTTTAGTCGACAGTTCAATGGTTGAAACAAGTGATTAAATTTGTTGTAACAAAAATCTTTTGCAATCACTGAATATTAGAGTTGTTCAAGCGCACAAAACGTATTATTCGAATGATATCATCATTTATAATTTTGCTAGCTCAAAATTTTTTCGAATTTACTCGGTATTTAATGGGTTTAACCCGAAAATTTACTGTCGTACGTGTAGAAGTATAAATTGAACACATGGCAATAGTTTTTGTTCATTTGTAGCCACTATTGATTTCGACGAATCGAATCTTGGTAACATGCTTTTTTCGATTGTAATACGTTACAAATTTATTTTACGTTATCTGTGTCTAACTTCCTAATCGACTACTTGGTTTTACAACTATCTTTGAATCTACATGTGAAGGGTAAGAATTCTCCACCTTGTAGATAATATATTAGTGAGTCTTGGTGAGCGGTCATAGAAAAGTATAACGTATATTTTCGTTCGTTTCGGCCCGGATATGGGCCCTCCTCAGAACGATTAATTTTTTTATTTGACTGTCAAGAACAAAAATTTTTTCCAGTAAGACATAAATTACTATAGATGTTATACTATTGAAAGTTATTTTCTATTGTAGGTTAGTGAGAACATATCATATATCTGTTATGATTAAAAAGTAATAGAACTTAAAAAATAATTCACCTTTTATAAGAAAGAGGATTAAGACAACGGTCAGAATCATAAAATACTATTTGGAGAGAGAAGGTTCTTCAAATAGGATGACGGTGAACGTTGTAGATTTCTCAAATTGTTAAAAGTGTGGGTGTAAAAGATATGAAAGTTAGTAATTAAAAAAACTATGTATATTCACAATGTATGAGTCAAAATATTAAAAAGGTTTAAAAAAAGGGTTAATGATAGTTAAAATAGTTTAAACGATGTCGAGACAAAGGTAATGGTATCGTTATGACCCTATTCTCCATGTCTAAACAATTTTGTTAAACCGTTTGAGTCAACTGGTAAACGACGACTGTTGGCAGAATCAAATATGACCAGAGTGAAGGTGAACAAGTATAAACATTTGTAAAAACATGTAACGTGGGGACTTCAAAATTATATACTTAGTTAAGGTTAAACAAAGTGTGATATGTGGGCGGTGATCAGCAGTTTGTAAATATTGCTAAGATGTTCAACATCTTCTCTAAGATTAACAGAATTTGGATGCCCTACAATATTGCACATTTTTAGTAGTAACCGTTTATAATAATTGGGTTCTTCACAAAGGATGTTTGCATTGCCATAGTTGAAAGAATGTTCTTTTTTGATCACATGTTTGGTTAGAGCAGTATGTCGATCCTCATTATCTTTGAATCTACTTCCGTGGCGAAAAAGTTCACCACCTAGTTGAACCAATGAGCCGTTTAAAGTACTAGTATACTGATGTTTACGATGGATGTATTCTCTACTTGTTTCAAAGCATGTCGTGTTTCTTTTACCTCATAAACAAATCAACCAAAAAAAATCTATTTTGCTGGTTCAAGAATTCTTTTCCCTCCGTGTAATCATGAAGAAACATTATTTCGGACATAAATAATTTAAAAAATTTGGAAAAAGTCAGAGCTTCGTTTTTTGACCAGTAATGTCACAAACATGAAACTGTAATAAATCGGAATTTTCAAGTTCTGATCTTGATCGACACTTTGTAAGATCTCTTGATACACGTTTATAAATCTGTAATGCATTGTAACATTGTAGCTGACCAATATCGTCTGTATCGAAAAATTTCGTGCTATTGTCTAAGATAACGGAAATTCGGATTACGTAAGTCGTGCAGGTTTGGACGGTAGACTATCTAAAAAGAGCATTTCTCGGTTCGGATGATAGAGCTAGAATAATCGAGGTTCTACTGTATTACTGCTTCTTGTACGAAGTTTGTTGTCCTTTCTTGTTCGGGTTACGTTAACAGAATCTCTTTGAGTTCTGGTTAAATGGCGTGCGCTACTCCTCCCCTCCGCCCTCCCTCGCTAGTGGCTTCAAGATCTGGTGGTGGGGCCCTCACGTTTTTCAACGATTCAGGAGTAGACGGAGTTATTGACTTCCAGGCCTGGCAATAAAGGATTTTTTCATGCCAAAGATACTAGTGAAATTCCGACTACGCCATCACACGAAAGGCAGTTCGTAGTTGTATTTTATTATTTTTCCTACTCGCAACTATGGTCACTAAAATTTTCATTGACATTTATACGCAAAAAATCACGTTTTTCTTTTAAGTTTTTTGGTTATAAAATCAAAACCAATGAAGCAATCTTGGTTATTTCGACAGATGAGCTGTAAAGAATCAAAATGCGAAGCAAATGAGCTTTGTAGAACCCAAACAAACAAAAAAATCTTCTCAAAAATTCAGAACTCCGTTATTTTTAAAGTCTTAGCGCAGGCCCTTCGAATAAAAGTAGTGATTGATGTTTTTTATTTGCGTATAACACAGGCGCTTTCGGATGAATAGTTTTTGTACAGTTGCGAATTCACTATCTTTCAGAGTGTCTTGTTGGGTCACGAATAGTCGGATTTCAATTTTTCGAAAATATTTTTAAAGAAGAAATGAAACACGTCAAAACATATATCCTTATTTAGTGCCGAAATGCTGTGGAATAGATAAAAAATGATCTTGAAGATGACTGAAAACGGTCGAGCGCGGGAAAACAGTGAAGTAGTGGGGGAACATACGCCAGGTGTGGGGAGGCGCATATATGTATAGTAATAGAGCGCATGACGCATTATTAATCAATCTTTCAACTCGATTATTTTAGCAACCAATAGAGCACGCAGTCTGAATTTTGCTAGTATTTTTATCACAAAATTACTTATCTTCTGCTCTATTACTTGGCCGATTCGTTGTTTCTTTGAGCTCCTTGTACAAACACTCTAAGGATTATTGCTCTCTTTAGTGTGCTCTCTAAGTTTTTCTCAAATGATCACTCGTCAATGGCATTAAGAGTCTCTTCCAGTGTCGAATTTAGTTTTGCTGATATTATCAGTCAGCTTGTAAGAGCTTCGTTTTGTGGAGGTCGACTCACAAGGAAGGTATCCCAGGTTGATCTCACCTCCAGGAAGTTGGCACCGCACTTTTAAGTTACACAAATTTTGAAGGTTGTTCCAGATTGTTCTAGATTTTTTCTACATTGTTCGAAAACAGCATAGCGCTGAGAATAAAACTTTCAGAGAAAATCCGAAAAAACCGATTTTTGAGTTGGCACCGCACTTTTAAGGTATCGCGATTCTGGCGGTTGTTCAAGGTTTGTTCTATACTGTTCCAAAATATCGCGTTCAAAAAAAAATTATTTCTCACAAATTTCACAAAAAATAATAGTTGATCTAGCACCACATTTTCGAGCTATCGCTATTGTAATGGTTCTTCCGAGTTGTTCTAAGTTTTTTTTACGTGGTTCCAAAATATTGCTTTCGAAAAAACATTATTTTTCAGAAATTTGGAGGAAATTGGTAACTTCATTTAATTTTGTATGAGGAAAAATGTTTATTACATTCGCATTCGCGACGCCAATATATTATTGTGAGAATGTAGGTTGTGCTGAGTCATGTTAGCATCCTAGTACAACGTGCTGCCAATCAAAAGAACTTATGCTCTTGAATTTGAATATTGAACTGACATTTTTAAGGATTTCGTACACGAAAAAATGTTCACCACCTTCTCATACGAGACTGCAATGTTTATATCGTTGAGTCCATAATTATCTCAATTAAAGTTTCAATTCAAAGAAATATTCTTTTTCATTAACATTTCATTGTACTAGAATGCTGGCGCAACCTTACACAACATTCATTTTTTACGTTAAACATTGCAGCTGCGAGTGCAACGGTAATACACATTTTTCCTTGTACCAAAACCATGGTTAACTGTATTAAATCTTTTAATTTGAAGAAATAGTTTATTAATTTGCGTTAAATTTTACTAGGATGCTAGCACAACTCAGCACAACCCTTATTTTTGCGATACAAAATTGCAGTCTCGGATGCAAATATGATGAACATTTTTTTCTTCACAAAATCTATGATGTAAATTCAATATTTTAATTTAAAGGAATAATTTTTTTTTATTGGTCGTACCTTGTAATAGGATAAAAGCACAACTCAGCACAACCTTCATTTTTGTGATAAAAAAATTGAAGTCGCAAATGAGAAGACAATGAATATTTTTTCCCTTACGAAATGCATGATAAAGTCAATTCAGTATTCAAATTTGAAATAATAATTGTTTTTTATTGCTAGTGCATTGTACTAAGATGCTAACATGACTCAGCACAACCTTCATTTTCACAATAATTTTTAAAATAATACATTGGCGTCGCGAATGCGAATGTAATAAACATTTTTCCACGTACAAAATTGAATGAAATTATCAATTTCCTCAAAATTTCTGAAAAATAATGTTTTTTCGAAAGAAATATTTTGGAACCATGTAAAACAAACTTAGTACAACTCAAAAGAATCGTTACAATAGCGATAGCTCGAAAGTGCGGTGCCAGCTCTAAGATTATTTTTAGCGAAATTTGTAAGAAATAATTTTTTTTTGAACGCGATATTTTGGAACAATATAGAACAAATCTAGAACAACCCAGAACAACCACTGGAATTGCGATACCTTAAAAGTGCGGTGCCAGCTCAAAAATCGGTTTTTTCGGATTTTCTGTAAAAATTTTATTCTCAGCCCTATGCTGTTTTGGAACAATGTAGAACAAACCTAGAAAAATCTGGAACAACCTTCAAAATTTGTGTAACTTAAAAGTGCGGTGCCAACTTCCTGGAGGTGTCGATCTCTCCGATTTGATTTTTTTTGTAATATGTATTAGTAGACTAAAAACTAATCAACACGTATTTTTTTACATCTCCCATTAAATGCTTTAACCCTAATAGGTCACTGGGAGTGAATTACACCCCAAACATTTTTCACACTCCTCGTAGAGTCTTTTAGACGTGCAAATGGGCGTCCTGGCGCCATTCTTCATAAAGATCTTTTATGGACATTTTTGGCACTTTCTTTAACTTTTCGGGTGTTTAACAATACTTAAACAATTAACTGTCGTTATAAAAAACTTAGTGAGCTTTTCCTGCGATCCTTAAACATTACCTAGATAATTCTTTTAGATTTTTAGAACTCACTTTTGAAGCAAAATATCTTTGAGATGAATTTCACCCCGTATGATTGTTACGCGATTTTACTAAGGTGTGACCTACTATGTTTGAAGGGGGTGATACCACCCTCCAAAGCAAGGCATGTCAACGGCCGATTTGGCGGTTTTTTTACATCTATAAAATTACATTTGACATTTCCCATTATGAGAAAACTTTTCCAGTTGGATTAGTTAAAAAATATCATGTTCTTGTGGGTGAAATTGTGAAATCGCCCCTTGACATGCCTTACTCTGGAGAATGGTTTCACTCCCTTGAAGTGCATATTGATAAATAAAAAAAAAATTGTAACCTATTACAAAAAAAAAAATAAAATCGGAGAGATCGACCTGGAACACCTTCCTTGTAAGATACGTCACATATCGCTCAGATTTGTTGTCGCTGAGGGCATGTCTATTGGAGTGCCTTTTAAGATGGTTAAAAACATCGAACTTAGGGCTGCTAGGTATACTGAAAATTTACGTTGTTTCCCTGCGATTCGATGGTCTCTAGTGGCAATTGGACCTCATAAGGATACCTTATCTACTGGGTTCAGTTTTGAGGGTTTTAATAAGACATAGTTCCCCAGCATAAGATGCTTTTTGTATAGTTCTACACGCTCCTTCTTTGGTAATCTCCATTTGAGTATATCGATTAGACCTATTCCTATATCATTGTGGATTGCTGGGGCCCATTGCTTCTGAGCATCGAGACGTTCTCCCATGGCCTCGTGCATCATAGGTTCGGGAATTGGGCCGTTCAGGATCTCTGACAGCTTGGATAGGGGTTTGTCCTTCTGTCCGCTATTATGTGAGGATTATTGAATGGTAATATTTTCCACGGGTAGTTTACCGAGATTATCTTGTAATGGACCTTCCACGGATATAGTTTCCGTGACCTTATCATGCGGTTCTTTTTCTTCTGATGGGTCATGCTATGGAGTCTCTTCACGATCATCATATAGTCGCTGCGAAGATCAATCGGACCCAAGGTTTCTCTTCAAAGAGTCTCCCTCCGAAAAGCTTGATCTGCTAGATCTTGATCGAGGGTCATTATCTGCAACCAAGTAGTGTACCCAGCTTTGAATATATGCCTTTGTCTACGAGTACTTCACTGCATTCATCAAATAGGTCGAGGATTTTGCCCTTACGGCCAAATGATTACAGTGGCCACTAGTGACTTGCACTTCACTGGTTTGCGTGCAGCGTTAGAAGACTCTTTTCTCCCGGAAGCTTTTCCACGTTCTATATTTACTTGAGTGAGTACAGAAAATCGTTTCTTGTATACTCAGGCCGTTTATTTACTGCTGACTACACAAGGGCGCTTTATTACGAACGTGTTCAATGTGCTTTTTTGACGCTCGGCCATGATGCGATTACTACGAAAAGTGTGAGGTTACACATACGTTTTTGGGAACAGTTAGCTCAAAAAATTCTTGCTAGATCTCATCCAGGATTGTTTTATTTCAAAGTACATACATTGAGGTATAGTTACAAATTTTTCGATGAATACATATATCAACTGGGAACGCAGCTGTCGTGGCCGCCGTAAAACATGTCTTTTGCTGGCACGATTTGCGGTGCCCAGGATTGCATAAAGCCGCTTGATCTGAAACACAATTTCACAAAGATTCTCAGAATGTGATCTGTGAAGTACTTTGCATCGTAGGATTTTTTCAGAATTTTTTTGTTTTTTTGACAAGCTTACACCTGATCGGATTTTAAATTCACTTTTCAACCCGAATTCCCGACGTTTCTGGCTTAATGGAATAAAAAAAAACAAAAAAAAAATCGAGTAAGAAGAAATTCTACGTTGCAAAGTGTAAAACCTAACCAACAATATTGTGTTACATTCGGCGTACCGCCACACATCGTCCCCATTTATTGCATCTATTTGCTAACTCTCACATTTCTTATAGTAATACAGTAGTTTTTTTCATGTCCTCTTATCTTCATCTAGCATCACGCTACTTGTTATCGCCCTAACTCAGCTAATTCCATTTTTCTCGGCTCTGGATTTTCGCACCCTTCCTGCACTTAAACGCTTTATCTCAAACGCACTCGTATTCCTACTTTCATTTACTGCGCTTCTTACTTTTGAAAAAAACGTCTCGCTAGTCAAACTCCTGATCGTTCATCCATTTTCAATTGTAAACAATAAACCATTCAATATACTAAAGGGGTCTAGAAAACCGGTAATTAAAATTATTTTTTTTTAATTGTAATTAACCTCAAAGTATAACAAACCATTTGAGCCATGGCTCCTATTGAAATTCGCAAAATTGTCAAAGTTAGAGGTATTTTTCGCTTAGAAGGTTGAGCCGCTGCGAGCAGTATATTACGCCGTTTGACTAGTGGTCACGACCCGCATGACTTGGAACATGCACCTGTCCTATTGTTTATTTTTGTATACATTTATTCTTTACTCTGGGTTACTTGATGTGATTAACCTTGAAACCAAAGTCGTTGATTTATATTTTAAGAGCATCGGTTTGTATTCGGTAAGCAACATGCAAGAACATATCACTACTTGTAAACTCTAATTTCGCATACAAAACGGAAAGAAAGAACTATCCAAGCTTATGTGCGTAAAAAGGGGACAAAGTCTCGAAGGAGTAGATGGAAAAGTATAAAAAGAAGAAATCGCGGGCTGAATCGATTTATAATGGAATAGGAAAAGGCGACTACTAGTCGTACAGCAAAGAAACTGAAAGCTGGCCACAACATCAATGTACCGGTTAGGGCTAATTTTGGGTACCAGATTAAAAACTTCATCACTGTTTTTTTGTCAATGAGTAACGTTGTGAAGTGTAATAGATACAACGGTGATACAATCTTCATTGAATGATTACATTGGACGCGGTTTCAAATTAGTGATTTCTTGTAACTCCTGCGAACCAAGCAGTGTATACTGAGTCGTCTCATTGTTGACAAGGCGTATCACATAAACAGAAGAACTGTATTCGCATTCTGATTATTGGGTATTAGTCGAAAAGGATTAGGAAAATTTTGTGGCGTCATGGATTTAGTAAACGCCGTGTATCACTTGTTTTACAGTAAGAAAAAGAAAAGAAAAGAGTATATAATATCGCGTGTCTAATGGTTTAAGGGCGTACGCACTATTATACGACCTTTTACTACGCGTAAAGGTCAGAATTTTCTCCCCTTTGTATCCACGCGAAAAACATAAGGATACATTCAAAAATGCTTCGATTAAGAAATGGATCAATCAATGGTGAAATATCGTACTGTTAGTTATGCCCTTTCATAACGATCTTAACCCTAGGATCATAGACTTCTGTACGAAACAAATCATCTACACAGACGTTTCACGCACCTCAGAACTTCAAATTAATGCCGCTATCGGACTGTTGGCCGTCACAGGGTTTTGTTTTTTTTCCATTCGAAAACTAAAGGACTGAAAAATAGAATAGTATATGCGAGAAAAACCTCATTTGAATTTTTAATCGTGAAAAATTCGATTGACTAAAGTAAGAAAAATGTTTTTAGCAGGCTGTAAGAATTATCTGGGGTTAGGAGTACCCATTTCCAGGGTCCTAAGGTTAATTATAAGTGATCACGTTCACTAACGATGCAAGGTCGCATGTGCTCACATACGAGGGAAGTCGGCTAAGTTGTACTGTCAGGTCATACCACGTTAATATCTGGAAAACCGTGGCAAATAACTGCCATCTCGTGACTCAAACTTGCGACGGCGAACGCCGATCCGAAAGAAGAGCGCGTGGTACAACGTCTCGTGAAGGTACGTTCGATTGTTTATTTCACTGGTACTTGATATAGTTTTCGGGAGTCAGCTGTAAGGCCACTACGCTGATAAGAAACCAAATAAAACATTGTATCATTTACAGTATGCAAGTGAGTTCTCTTCGGTTATTTTGACGCGTTCACATTCAGGTTATGATCGCTATATGTGAAATAAGGAAAGTTTAAAGAAAACACTGCGTCGTCGGGCAACTTCTAGCATTTTTAGTCGGGTAAATCATACCGAGGCATACTTGGAAGTGTGCCCTGATATGATTTACCCGACTCAATATTACCTTGCTGAAACTTTGTAAAACGATTCATTCGTTGGAAAGGTGTGCTCTATTGAACATTTCGATTTTTTCCTTTGCAGTGAACTTTTCAAAATGTCTGGAAAAAGAAAGTATCAAATCGAAGACACGATTGAGTATTGCGCTTGTAAAGACTAGTATCATAAATCCTGTGCCGGATGTAAGTTGGATCAAATAAATATTCATGCTTTACCTACAAATAGAGACTGACGCAACAAAAAGTTTCATCAAAAAGTAACTAAAGAAAAATTCAAATTCGATATAAGCTAGCTATATTGACAGATGAAGTGATTTTAAATACTTCATATAAACAATATCAATTGAAATTATCCTACATATGCTACGTTAAGTAAAGAAAAGTTCAAATTAGAAATAAGTTAAGTACTTAACATGAACAAGACCTCTCCAGTGAAACTATTTTACGTATGCTACTTACTGTCAATATTATTACAAATACAAACTTATTTTAGATATAAGTTTAATTTATCGTTACGTAACTACGTTAAAAACATTCAAAAAGTGCAATATCGAGCATTGTTAACCTAATCTTAGATACACGATATGAATAATAATAAAATGTTATGAAGCTTTAATATGTTATGTGAAAAACTACGACATCGTAGATTTAACTTGAAATGGATTATGATTCATATTTTCTTGAATTTTAGGGTAGTACGATTCACCTTACCGATGGTACGACTTACCCTACCAGCTAGCTAAGTTGTGCGGTTTGCAGGGATTCAAAAAAAAAATTTTTTTTGTCCCCTTTACTTTACTTTTAATTTGAAACTACTCTAATTCTTCTAGTTATTCCTAAAGAGATGTAGAGTATGACAAATATTGGTTCGGCGTCATTTGAGAGATGTGGAAAATTTTTAAAATCGGAAAGACCACAGTAGTACGCCTTAGCCAACTAGGCGGGAACAACAAATAGGGGAACTATGACCTTATATCGTTACGTCTGATATCATTTTTTGTGAAAACTACATTTTCAAACATTCTTGCCGAAATCGACAGAAGTTTACGTTTCAGAGCTTTTCTAGCGTTTGCAAAAAAAATATCAGTCGATACGACTTTATCCAGTTACGTTTGATATGATTTTTTGAGAAAATATACAATATAGAAAATTTTACACGAAGTCAATAAATTTTCATGTTTCAAGGGTTTTTTCGGGATTTTCAATGAAAAAAATTTATTAAACACGAAATAGGCGGATGTGACCTTTTCCCATTTATAAATGGCTAATTTTAGTGTAGATATGTGTTTTGAGTGCTTTTCTAGCAAATGCCAGGAAAGGAAAAAATTATACGCCCTTTTACCACCAAATTCGCCATCTTGCCGCATGCGTCCTTGTAGTTATTATTGAAAATGGGAAAAGGTCTAATTTTCACCATGTCTTCTGACGGAACTTGCCGCCAACGAGGTTACTCCTCGCCTTATGGCATATCAACGATTATTGGATAATACTTAGGTAAAGTGATAGATTTAATAATTGAATCTTTTTACTGTAAAGCTCGTGAGTATTGAAGTGAGGACCTTGGTACAGTTGAATACGAGTCGTGGGAAGAAGATCACAAACAAAAATGTTCCACCAATCATGAAGGGATCGCTGGAAATATGAAACTCGATTGTATGGTGGAAATATTTTTGACGTCGATACATAAGTATAATGTCCGTTACGCGAATTACATCAAAGGTAAAGATTCAAGGACTTATAAAAGAATTATAGATACAAATCCATAAAAAGAACAAGCGATAAAAAAATGGAATGTTGGTGAAGTGCAGACAAGAATGGACACACGACTTCGTAACGTCAAAAAGGCGAACAAAGATCTTGGCGTAGAAAAAAGCTAATCAACTAGCTAACGGTATATTATGTTCTAGATATTGAAACGTTTTCTCATTCTAAAGATGAAATGGAGAAAGCCGTTTAGGCAACATTCAACCACAAGAGCTCAGCCGATGGAAACCAACAACGTGAAAATTGTCTTCGGAAAGAAGACTCGTGGTGCGCTTGGCAAACATCAAGAACAATCGGCGGTTTGGATGAACATATTCACAAGAATGCATCTCAATTCGTTCGAGATACTATTCCACTTATTCGTGAGGACCTTATAGTTCATGAATTGTTAAAGCGGTGTGAAGAAGGCTTCGGGCAAAATAGTAACGAAAGCGTCAACTCCGTCATTGGGTCAATACCTTCAAAAACAAGTTTCAGCAATGAGGATGTCATCGAAATTGCTAGTCATATTCCGGCCAGCACTTCCAGCGATGGCTGTAAGAGCATCCAGTTGATGATGAACACCATGAATCTACAAATCGGAGATCGCTGATACAGTTTATGCATGAAAATCAACCAGGAGTGTTGCGTTGCAGCAGGCGTCCCAGCTCAAAGAAGAAGCCCTGATGATGCTCAGTCAGCTGCCGGAGGGGTCATGTATGGGCCAAGAATCGCTGATGAAAGATAAAACACAACACCGCACAGTCACTCGAATAATCGCGCATATTTACTTCCTTCAGCAATTATTTCAAAACTATCTTTTTCAACCTAGTTGCAAGTAGATCTCGAAAACTTTCAATCCGATTGACTTTAAATTTCGATACAATATCTACAATGTAACGTACGACTTTTGTGTAGACCCGATTAGTTTTTTTTAAATTTATGTCAGAATTAATGTCTAATTCTTCCGCAGGATATGGAAAAAATACCCTTATTTGTTTTACTTCAAACCGTATCTTCGAAAACGTTTGTATCCTTCACAATATGCCCCTTTCTGTACTGTAGTGTGTGTTGTGTGTAGGCGCATATCGTTCTACTATTTTTGTGTTCTTTCCCACAAATGTCACCATGTGTGTCGTAGTCGTCATATTTCAACACCCTATGTTTTTTTCCTTGAATTTTTGTTAAAAAATGAGATTTTCTCGTCTTTGGCATACCATACTTCGACTGATAGAAGAAAAGAAAATCAGCACCTACATTTGAACGAACCTATTCACGAATCAGCTAATTTTTTTTAGATGCAACATGACATTACGACAAAGAAATTCAATCATCCCTAACGAATATGACAATCGTGTGAAAAATTTGGAGGAAATCGGTGAACCGTTTTCCGAATATTTTGAATAGCGTTCTTGAAAAGCATATTTTGAAATAATCGCCTTTACAGTTTGGCAACGAAATAACGCGAGGCAATTCGGTCACTCGTCCGTTTCTCAATGAAGCGCCCGTAACTTTCACAATTTTGCGAACACTTAGATAAAATTTATACACGATATTCTTCATACTCCAAAAAAGTCACAACAGTTACATAATATGTAATATTATGCATTCGAAAACTTTGTTTTTCACTTTACCGTTAACCTGCAATTCCAGGACCATACATTAGACCTTCAACAGCGGTGGCAGCATCCTCAGCAGCGCGATCCGTGACTGCCTTCGTTGAATCTTCTCTTCATGGGTTGCGTTGTGAGTATTTAATTTTGACGCTTAATGCATCCATAACTTGTAGATATGATTTTTTCCCAGAGTTGAAAGACCATGTCGCGATGTTTGCGGTTATGTTTATAATATTTGAATCGCTGTGGGTAGTTTTGAGTGCTACCTGCCAAATCACGTCATTAAAACTCTCATTTGAATCTTGTGTGTATCTTTCAACGTAGCGTTGTAATGAATTTTCAAATCCTAGTTCTCTGAAAAATGGTTGTATAGTTTTGGCAACATGCGGATGAAGAGCGGGTTTATGCTGGTAGCTGTTGCCAAGTACACTATGAATCGCTTTCTGGAAGAAAATGATTGTGCTATGGCTTTTGGCCGATTGATTTCATGTGAGAAGAGGTGACCATAATCGCTTTCTTCATCTTTCCTACAGAATCACCATACGTCTTTTCGCGAGACCATAATAATTCTGGAGTTTGTCAATAAGGTTGATTCACCTGTTTCTCCAAGTCCTTTCGTATTTCTCTTACAATTTATAAGTCTCGTGACCATTCTGCTCTGGACGTGATCACACGTTCATAAGTTCACATACTCTTTCTCGGCGATTTTTGTATCTCCATATGCCCTACCAACTATGCCCTTATAAGTTTGAGACTCTTTAATACCTATATAGTTAGTACATTATACTCCGCATTTTTCTATCGATCGTCCAAATATTTCACATATTGCTTCAACCACCACCTTGCCAGAAGAACCCTCGTAGTTTATAGCACATTTATCTTTGTAATTTTTGCTCAGTCCTTATACTCAGCAGTATTTTACCAAATTTCGATAGACTTGAAAACATTTCCACTTGATATTTATATCAAGTACCTAGCCAATTTAATGTCTAATGACACTACATACAAGGGATTCTCCGTCAACTCGGCCACTTTTTTTTCGACCACCTCAGATCTGCCCCATAATTGGTTACATCAAAGTACTACTGAAACGTACTCTATGTGAATTTTTTCAGGTTTTTTAATTCATTATTTGAGAAATTGCCGTTTTTTTTCAAATGAATATATCTCGGAAACTTAAAGTAACTGAAAAAAAATGACTCCACATAAAAGTTGTAGTTTGTTGTAAACATTCGAAAGAAATTTTTGAACAAATTTTTACGTTCCGGTAACGCTGATTTTTTACCAAAAAAGGAAAAGATTATTTTTTTTATTCAAAAAGACCCCCTTTTTTTGCTGAAACAATTACAGAGTCTTTCAATATGTGTGACAATATCGCCAAACAATCGCCAGAGTAGCACGGATCCAGGTTCTAGGGTGAAAAAAAATGGAGCCACACAAATTCGGTCGAGGTTCCGGTATAAAAAAATTAATTTATGTGGCTTCATTTTTTTCCCCCTAGAACCTCAATCCGTGCCACTTTCGCGATTTTTCGCCGATATTGTCACACATATTGGAAGACTCTGTGATTTTTTCAGCAAAAAAAAGGGTCCTTTTGAATGAAAAAAATGATATCTTCCTTTTTTGGTGAAAAATCAGCGTTACCGGAACGTAAAAATTTTTTCGAAAATTCCTCTCGAAAGCTAACAAAAAACTACAACTTTTATGTAGAGTCATTTTTTTCAGTTACTTCAAGTTACCGAGATATATTCATTCGAACAAATGTCACGTGCGGAGCGGTCTCGCACGCGATGACTTAACCCTCTAGGTAACCGTAGAGGTTTATATTTAATTTTTCCGTGGGTAAGTTGGCGATCGCCCTCTACAGGACGATCCTTGTGAAATGGATTAGAGGATTTCAATACATTTAGTATGTTGCAGTGCTTTCCCCACAGATATGTCGCGTATGCGGCTGACAATACAGGCGAATCTGTGGAAAAAAGTTTCCTTGTGTCACCGTACATAATATTCTCCAATCCGTTTGAATGGGCTGTCCATGGAATGGTTCGCACTATGCTCTGTGACGCTATCATTGCAGCTGTTATCTTGCAGGCAGTTTCCAATTTTGTCGTCCGACCTTCATAGTTCATTTTATCCTCCGACGTGTACACAGCGATTCCACCTAAGCAGTGGTACGTATTGTAGCCATCCAAAGTTCCAACGTTGTGATCAGTATGATCAAAGGCATGCTGCACACAAACATCATCATCGACGACGAATTTCGGTGGATCCATAATGACTGACGCCTCGTACTGTTGTAGTTGATAATATGACACGCAGAAGCCTAATTTATGTAGGACATCGATTATGAACTTGGATCCGCATTTTTAGTGAATGTAAATTCCGATTGCCAGCTGCAGATGCGATGTAAAACCGGGGCGTCGGACGAGAATTACTATACAATGGGCTATTGCACTTTGTTGTACGTAATATCGCTCTTCATTGTCATCTACATTTTCCAGTGAATTCGGTGCAAGAATTTGATCAATATGTGTACGAAGAAGTGGAGGAATATCTCGTTGCACTGAATGGAGAAATTTACCAGCTGGTGTATAAGAATCGTTCTCATAATAGTGATTCTCAATATCTTTTCGTACGACCTCAGCTGCAACGTTTACAATTGCCTCTTGCTGTTTTTTATTAAGGGGATCTGGATCACGATACCAGTCACCACATAGCTTGGTCATACTGAAGCATTTGTATAAAATCAAAATTTCGCGGCCTCGCTGCTGCAAAACGTGGATGTCTTCTCCAAAAAGTTCCATCAAATTTCGATACAAAAGTCTTCTTGACACACATGTGCTGCCCGTAAGATGAAGTAATTCAGCCGCTGTGAATTTTCCTTTTCGTGAATCTTTTATGTGCTTGGCAATGAGTTGAAATGCCGAATCTATTTCTGCCGCTCTTGAAAGAGTAGCTGACTTATCGGATCGGATTTTCACAAATTTTTGCATGCATGTCAGGTGGTATCGCGCACTCACTTCAAGTAAAGATTCGACATCTCTCAATCTATGTATCACATCGGTGGCTGTTTGATCGTTTCGCTGTGTAGCAATGTCGAGGAGCTTTTCCTTCATATGGTCGACCCGCACTAAGTAGCCTTGCTTATGACGCCAATCCCAAGGCCGACCGCATAGGAAGCAGTTGAGGCGGAAATCGAATTCATTATGCGTAGGCGCAGATTCAGAAACTGTCGACGATGTTCCCGGTGTTTCAGCAGAAGATGTTGATGGAAAACGTTATTTTGCGGCTTTTGCAACCAAATACCGTTTGCGGCACCGGCTATGTAAGACAAGCGCATCACTATCGCTCCAAACTTTCGATTTCGAATCACCAAGTTCTCTGCTTTTTGCAATGAATGATCGGAGCCCCTTTTTTCGTACATTATCGGTATACGATGTACCAGCCTCCAGTACTTCATCGCATATAGTGCATACCGTGTTCGGATCCATGAATTACTTTTTTCCGATGATCACCTTGCAGAAATTCGTCTAAATAAATATGAATTTAATATTCTTATACGTCCTTTATAATACAAACATCATAGTATTGTAATGAAATAAAATAGTAATAACATACTGTACTCACACTTATTGCATAACTTGTTTCCTTCGGAAATCTATTGCTCAGTATTTTAATCTTTCTGCGTGACGCACCTACCAAATTAATCTTAGAAAGAAAGTTTTTTTTTTAATCATGTAAGGTTTCGTATTGCTATCTTAAATGTTAGTGTCAATGTAGACATTTCCCAATACAACAAAGAGAAGGAAATAAAAAGTTACAGAAGGACGGCGGCGCATACGCAAAGGTACACGGGTGCCTCTAATCATGTTAAGAGATATATAAAGTGAATATATAATACAGTTATAGTTCGGGAGCCAGCGACAGTTTAGATTTAGTCATTCCAAAAAACGTTTTTGAAAGTGAAGGGTTTTAGTAAATATTCATATACTCACTTTGTACATTAAAAGTGTATGAATAAAAAACACTTTACTATGGAAATCGTCTGTGATACGAAAACTGCATAGACGCGCTGTATTTGGTGATGAAAAAAAATACGGATA
The DNA here is from genome assembly GCF_021901455.1 of Neodiprion lecontei. Taxonomy (NCBI): domain Eukaryota; kingdom Metazoa; phylum Arthropoda; class Insecta; order Hymenoptera; family Diprionidae; genus Neodiprion; species Neodiprion lecontei. Next base: position 20,134,801 of record NC_060261.1, read on the forward strand.
TCTGAAACCACAAAAGACGAAATTTGATGAAGTAATAATCAACTTAATAAGTTAACGAAAAAAATATTTAGCTTTGTATTTACTGGGGGGAAAGTGTCCACCTGATGCAGTAAACGATGCAACGCGCTCGCGCGCTTGACGATGCGCTGCATCTTTGACTGCATCATCTGGACACTTTTCCCCGACAAAAATAAAATTGCATGTTTTTTTCGTTCAACTTATTAAGTTAACTATTACTTGACTCAATTTCAGCTTTTGTGGTATCAGTTTACTCAGCGCATATTTTTCACTTGTTTACCTGCAAAGCATAATCACCCACTGAACAGTCACCTGAATACGTTTTTCTGTTTGTTTGCAACATAATAAACATGTCAACATTTTCAGCCCTTGGTCATCAAGAACTGTCGCTGGCTCCCGCACTAATACGACGACAGCTAACCCAACGTAACTTAGGAAAATTTAGAAAAGAATCGATATTGATAAGATAATAAATTATAGAAGGACTTACGTCAGATACATGAAGGAATTGGAAAATATATCGTTGTAATATTCAACTAAACTTGTAATATTTCAGTAAACTTTTAATATTTCTAAGTAAACTTGTAATATTTCACTTTATGCACTCAAAGCGACGTACGTTTGCTCTTTGCTCTGTGGACGCCCGCACTAAAATGAATGCGGCGTCTATTCAACGGTTTTGGTTTTTTAAAATTTTTTTATAGTATACCAAATACTATATATATATATATATATATATATATTAAAACGTTTCGAGTTTATTTATGCGCCGAATATCGCGAGAATTTCATACGTAATATGAAAAGTAACGCGGTGGTTTCGCACAAACTCGAATATCGTATTAGTTTTAAGAATTTCCTGTCTCGTAAGTAGAACGGCAGGATTCGGTCTCTGGACTCGGAAGGAAGGTGGAAAATAGTTACTTGTTAATTCTTTGATGAGCTCCTGGAAAAGGTTGCTAGAGTTTGACCATTTTAAATTGGTTTTCGAGATAGCCTCAGAAGTTGTTTCATCACTCTAATGTGCAATGGCACGAGTGGAATAAACCCATCATCACAAGCCGTATGAACGGTTGAGGGTCAAACTTGTTCTGTGCTTGTGAAGCAAGACACGGAATAATCGCAATGAGCGATTTACTCGTGAGGCGAGAAATTTGTTTTCCAATTTGAAATCTTTGAATAATGATTAAATGTTATATCTCCAAGAAGTATGACAGGAAAGAATGTCGTGAATTTACTTTTCCTATAATGTTAAGAAATATTGTTGAAAGGTAAGAAGGAATTGGTTTCTCTTATTTGGTTTGATAATGATTCGTTTCGCAAACGGCAAGACAGAATATTATTTACGTAATAGCGTGGTGGTCAGAAGGACGGTGTTTGACGATATAAAATCGTCGTTGACGAGTTATTATTCGGTATTGATAATGATCTGTTCTGCGGACGGCAAGACAGAATATTATTTATGTGATAGCGTGTTGGTCAGAAGGACGGTGTTTGATGATAGAAGATCGTCGTTGACGAGTTATTATTCGGTATTGACAATGATTTGTTTTGCAGACGGCAAGACAGAATATTGTTTATGTTATAGCGAGGTGGTCAGAAGGACGGGAATTCTACGCAATTATACCGTCGCCCATATCAAGTCATCCTGTCGCAATACAGGAGACTCTTTAATGGTTCAGGGGCCCTACCTATGGGTCAGAGGATTCTGCGACGATCACCGTATCTGAGTTTTGACGTCAGTCGCAATGCTGAGCTTAGTTCAGATACGGCTCCCTAGTACCTGAGGACTTTTATTAAAAAGAGACGAAATTCGTTAAATACGTTGAATACCCTCCTTCGATTGAGAGTGGTGTTCGAGGGTTCTTGCAGTAACGAGTACACGTCTCGTGATCGTGAGTTGTGTTGACTGCTGGTTCCTCGTTGAGATGTCGTGCTCCGCTAAGCGAATGTGCGGATGTGTCCCGAGTCGGACGAATAACTGATATACTCTTGTGTATGATATACGATAGATGATAGATAGATGTCGAGCCACATTTGTGCTTGATTTTTATACCTACTTGTCGTCTAGTTTCGCAGATTTTGGGAATGGTGATTGGCCATGTCCCTTGAAGAGGGAGCACGGTAAATCGCGTGATTTGGTTGGTTTATTGGTATGTAGTGGGATTACCGAGTGTGTAGTAGCGAGATTTGGGCTTGTCACCGCCAAGCACTATATTTGGGGGCACGGGTTGACCCTCCGGTGCCGGTTCGCTGGTGAGGCGTCTCGTCACAATATATATATATATATATGTATATATATATATATGTAAGTTTGTGGCCTGTTTACCCAAACTTATCTATGAAAAACAACAAACACGCTGAACGGGTTACGGAAAGGATAACCAAGAGTGACCATCGCGGAATCATCGCCTCGGGAGAGAGGGGAGTGATTGACAGGCGCTCGAGACATCCACTAGCGTCATAGTGAATGCTCAGTAAAATATATTGTAAATTATATTATAAATTATTCTTTTCACCAGTCAACTAAGCCTACAATCCCGATCGTCAAAACCGACATTGTTGTTGATTTAGGTGACTATAAGTGTTATAATTATTTTTGTTATTATTTATGTAATTATTTGTGATTGGTGTTAATATAATGTTTTAGTATCGTTTCTACATCAACCCAAGTCGTTGAGACTCAGGAATTATTATTTCCGCAACCCTTTTAAGTTATCAGAGTCACGCTTATAACTTAAATATATATATATACATATATATATATATACATATATATATATATATATATATATATACATATATATATATATATACATATATATATATATATATAATATTAATTAAATTTAATAAATTTTAAAGAAATGAGATTGAGAATAGAGGGCAGTAGAATATTTATTTAAAAATCCGATTCCAGATTTTAAACGTCACGCTTCTTTTAACCCCCAAACTCAACCGTTTAATTAATCTATCGATCGTTGTCACGTCAACCAAGTCTTCGTTCGTCCACTGTCTTCTCATAGATTGAACTATACGAACAACGTTACACTACCCCCCACCACTTTAAGTTGCCGCCCCGGCATCTATCTAAAGAAAAACCGGGATGTAATTGTCATGGTCCATCCAAATTTCAAACCCGACCTCGTTACACTGTCCTGGCATTCGCCCAAGTCCCGAGGGAAAACCATGACTAAAAAACCTGGGAAAGACAGTGTATACATTTCAAAAGCTGATTAAAGCATAATGAATTCCTACTCTAAAATGTACAGTCTATGTCTCAAGTCAATACTTAAATATTTCATACAATACAAAAACATGAAAATTCTTCAGTGTTCTCTTCTTTTTCTCTTTTCAAAGTGATGTAGCATCGCTCTTCATCCAAGAATCGTCCTTGTTGGTTTAATAAATAAAAATGAAGATCATCCTTCATTGGCAGGGATGAGGAAAGGAAGGGGGTCTTTCAAGGCACACAGATAACCTGAGAACTAAACAAAATTACTAAAAAAAAAAAAAACAACAAAAAAAACTTTCATTTTATTTTTGGTTCAACGCAAATAACCATATCAAAACGAAATTCAGCCAACCCGAAGTAATCTGACATCAATGCCCTCAAGAAAAAGTATTTTTTTCTTTTATTTTTTTTTTGGCTCTTTTCCGGGACTTAGAATATTCCTTCAATTAGAATTAATTATAATAAAATAAGTTTTTTACTTTTTTGTTGTTTTTTTTTTTTTTTATTAAAGGAACAGACTACCCTCATTTCCAAGACAGCCACCTTCAAGCAATTACTAAACTCTCATCAAGCCTGATAAGCTAAATGGCATCCACACCCAGATTCTCCGGAAATCCTTTCAGAACGCTTATTCTACACCTCCCCAGTGTATTCCGAATTAGCGTTCAAGATTCATCTAGCCGAGCAATCTTCCATCACTTTCCGGCATCGATGCTCACTGAACTGGCACCATAATATTTCTTTCTTTTCAAATTCAAAATTTCAAATTATTCCTCACATGGAGCCAACCGATCGAAATGAACGATCTTAAATTTCCCTTGAGAACCTTTTGGAATACGAAAGATGACATTGTTTATTTTTGTTCTCACAAAGAATGGCCCTTCCCAGTTCCGTTGTAATTTCGGGCATTTCCCTTTAATTTTACGGGGACAATAAAGCCAAACTTTTTGTCCAGAAGAAAAGGAAATCATGTATGATTTCAAATCGAATCTTGCTTTGGCTTTGTCACTTTTCAAATTTAAATTATTTCGAACCTTCTCATGTACCGAATTCATTTGATTTTCAAGCTGAACGATGAACTCAGGAATATTGTGAGTCTCATCGTTCGATGGAGAATTTCCAAGAAAAAGATTGAGAGGAAGTTTGAGTTCTCTTTCCAACATCATCATCGCTGGAGAGAATTCAGTTTTTTGGTGTTTAGATGAACGATATGCCAAAAGGAAAACAGGGATCCATAGATCCCAATCCTTTTGGTTATCCGAAACAAATTTCGACAAATATTGAAGGATAGTTCTGTTCAAACGTTCAACTAAACTATTCGATTGCGGATGTAAAGGAGTTGTTCTGGTCTTTTTGATACCTAAGAGTTTTAATGTTTCTTGAAAACTTCAGATTTGAAATTTCCACCCTGGTCCGAATTTATTTCCAGAGGAACACCAAAACGAGAAATAACGTGACTGATGAGAGCTTCTGCGACCGTAGTGGCTTGAAAGTTGGGTAGAGAAATCGCTTCAGGCTATTTGGTAAAATAAACCACGGCGACGAGAAGATATTTGTTTCCATTGGTTGATTTAGGAAAAGGTCCAAGGATATCTATAGCAATTCGTTCGAACGGGCAACCAACATTGAAAGTTCGGAACTCACCTTTGGTTTTAGTTGAAGGTCCTTTTTTGGCGAAACAAATTGTACATTTCCTGCACCAATCTTCTACGTCTGGTTCGCAAGAAGCCCAATAAAACTGTAGGCGAATCTTCGCTGAAGTTTTATTCATACCAAAATGTCCACCCTAAGGAGATTTATGAGCCTCATGAAGAATTCTTGAAATTGACTTCTTAGGGACCAATTATCAGACCATTGTAGAAAAATTCGGTGACTCCCAACGTCTGAAAAATAGTTCATTCTTCAACTCGAGAGAGCCCCAATGGAGAATGTTAGAACATATATATTGTAACGTGGCATTTTTACTGCGCGTTCGACACGGCTCCTCGAACTCTAGACGGACCATAAACTTAGGGAGCCCGCGGAGCAGACCGCGGCTCATTTCGGAAAAGAGCGCCAGGACAACAGTCACGCATCCGAGACTCTAAGAGGGGACCATCGTCGGTCTAGCGAATAAGACTTTTCAGGATTTTTGTTTATTTTTTTTTTGGGTGGCGAGTAAATGCGGCCTCAGACAGGGGATCGGCAGCAAATTCGAACGACGTTACTGGATGGCAATCGCGGCGGATCGCGACGAACGGAGGGCCTCACACGAGGCTACGGAGAGAGCGTCAACGGAGAGCTCTGCCGCGAGGGAATCCAAGGCGGACGAGATTCCCGTTGGTGGCCGGCGAGCCGTAGCCCCCCCCCCCCTCCGTCGCCCAACTGACGACAGGTACCCTCGCGAAGTCGTCACCACGCCACTGCCAAGCTACGGGGTACCAGAGACTGGCCAGCCAATCAACACCCCGCGACAGCGGAATTCAACGATAGCGATACGTTAGACTGTAAGAATTTCGTAACGAGAACCCCAATTAGATCGGGGGAATTTTGACTACGGATAGCGCCTATGTTCGGGGCATGTTCGAATTGCGGCTCCGATTTGCAGGACTCGTCATTTGAGTCATGGCGATGTCGCGTAGTGGGTGGTCGTGGATCGAGCTTAGTGAGAAAAAAAAAAGAAAAAAATTGCGTGCCATGGCTGCAACGGGAGTCGAGGAATTCCTCGGGTGGCTACGAAGTGGTAAGCGCTTGTAATTCTTTGCGGGCATATTTCGAGCGCAAGTTAGATTGGCACACTGATACACGGTCGGCCCACTTAATCTTGGAGTTAGAGTAGCGCTCGAAATCTGTTTGCCGATCTCCTTGATGATGACCGTAGCCTGAGTTTTCGCGATAACGCGTAGAGTCAAGTGGATCCCTGTAAAGTCTCGCGTAGAGTCACGGTTTCGAGTGGGGAACAATTTCGGTTCGAAATTGAGTGCGGCCAAATTCCGCTGCACGGGGTCTCGTCGAGTCTGCGTACGTAAAAAGGGTCACCTCTCGGGGGGGTCGCGTGTTACTGTGCGTAGATGCTCGGTTTAGCGGGAAGGGTTGCGAACTTTGTGGAAATAGTGACTACGACTGGAGCTCGGATGCGTCATAATACGCTACACACCCGCACGATCAGAAAAGCTTCCTAGAGTTATCAATTCGGTCGCGATTAGCGCGTCGAGTCACGTCTTTTTGGTTTAGTTTACGAATTCTTGTGCATCAGTAAGGTGGTGACTAGCGCCCGTAGAAATAAGACATCACCGAGATTTAATCACGATTGCGATTAGCGCGTCGATTATGATCTAGATCACGTTTTTGTTTAGCGGTTTATAATTACGTGACGATTAGCGTCGTAGTCGAGGACGATCACGGGCAGCGCATCGAGTCCAAATCTTGTTTTTGGTTTTTGCGAGTTAGGGTATTATTAAGACGGCGACTAGCGCACGTAGGCCGTAGAGGTCTCCTAGATTTATTCACCTTTTTTTTTATTATTTGGTTTGTTTCTCCCTTCCTTATTTCTTTTGGATTAAATTTAAGCATTTGTATTTGGAATCGCGAAGGACGACTTTCGCAGTAGTATTATTATTTTTACTTTTATTTTTTTTTGTATTATCGCTGACGAGAAATATATTATTGGAATTTTATAGTGATTTGGCCAAACCACGCGTTGGCTTACTTGTGTTGCATCTCTCTCTACCCAAAAATTACCCCTCCCCTCTCTGCGGTACTGAGCTATCGAGTATATGGTCGCGGTATTTCGCATTACCGATTTCGAGGCGTGTTAATCACGCCAGGCGCCCAACAAATTTCGCGATATTGTTTTAGGTCCAGGGTACATCGTGGACGCCGATTTATTGTGCACGAGGTAAGTTCTCGGTCATTTTCTCCGAGTGACCGAAGAGCGGGAAAAATCCACGTCACAATATATATATATATATGTATGTATTAGCGCGACGGCAATGCATGCCAGCCCGAGTCCGGTTGCGTGCGCACCCCGTACCATCTTTCAGATGTGTCTTCCGCCCACGCTTTTGTACCTTAAGCACGTTGTATGCGAAATCCGAGCAAAAAGTTTGTGACGTCGTCTTTTATAAGAAATAGTGAATGCAATATTTTTTTATTGAAAATTGAATTAAGACGCCGTTAGAATTGCGAAATATTCACGATAAGAATAGTAAAAAATAAATTTTTGATCCGAAAAGCGAAAAAAATAGTCGAAATTGTTCATGTTTTTGGCATCAAGAACGATATTTATCGCCGCGTCTGTACCCACTACAGCTGTAGAGCCCTGTCACGGATAGGGAACGCGGGGGACAATACTAACGCACGACACGAAAATTCGGTCGTGGCAGCGTCGCATGAACCTAACCTATAGGCCACCCGAGCTTGAAACGAGTGACGAGTGATTTACCAATAGTGTTGAATTTTCGAAAGTTGTTGTCGGACGAGTAAAAAAAAATGAAAAATGGAAAGAACCCGCTATAAAGGCCGATTTGTGCGAAAAAAAAGCTGGATCGGAATTTGAAAGCCAGTTTGGAACAGCTGACTGCTCGGGATTATTCTCCTCATGCAATCTTCACGAACTTTCCCTACTTTCGGAATTAATTACGAGATAACGACGTGGTGGAAAAATATTAAAAAATTCTAATGGATCCAAAATTTATTGAATAAGATGATACTAGTTTTTCAAGCATTTCTATTGACCCGTTTTCCAATTACATATGCAAACATGAATTTTGTTAGGTATTTTGCAGATTTTCACATAAGCCCTGTGTTAATTTTCGGATTTTCAAATTCGATTTATTCTCAAACGACGTGGTCAATCGTATTGAAATTTGGCAAGAAATTTGGAAATATTACAATTAAAACTTGAGCAAAATTTTAACAAAATCTGTCGAAAAGGGTGTTTTGCATACAACGTCCTTAAGGACATTAAAATAAAGTAATCCAAAGGAATCGTGAAATCCCCGTGTTTGTTTAAACAACATCCTTGTAAAACCGTGTGTCGGTAAGCGAACGGACCCGGCGCGGGCAATTTTACATACACTCTTATGCAAAACGAGCACAGCCTTATGCACAGCGCAAATACCCGCGCCGTCGCTCCGCGCAGCCAACTCGGCCGGCCAGCCTCTCTCCATGGTCCGCGCCGGCCGCGAGAGAACACTATCAGCCAGTCAATCCACCGGCACCACAACACCCCCGGCTCCAGCCGCACTTCACCTCAACAATGAAAGACAATCGCAAACGAACAAAAAAAAAACAGTCCTTTTCAGGATTCTCTTTCTCTTCTCCTTCTTCCTATACCCCTTTCTCTCTTCCCGGCCCCTTTCCCAAACCTCTCTTTCTCTCTTTCTCTCTCTCTTTTCATTTTCTCCCCTTTCGTCCCTCTCCACCGTCACCATCGCCCCCTTCTCACCACCCCCTCTCCGGGCCCACGCGCCCGAAGTCCGTGCGAGCAAATCAGGAAATCCCCCCACCCCCTATCCTGTCCTAGATACCACCCACGCCAGCCATCTAAGTTATTCGCAACCGTCACAAGCTTATAACAAAATATTCCTATCAAACCAGCCATGAAACGGGCAATAAATGCCACAATTAGACACTGCGTGTCAACCGGCAGGTATCTTCAGCACGAGCAATGCCCCACTGGACCAAATTCACGGTGCTTCTGCAACAGAAGTGTGGGAGAAGAGCCGGAAAGCCATGCAAAAATGCGTCTAAAGCTCAACCTGAGAGTAGTCCACAAGCTGAAGCCTATACGAACGCCTGATGACCGATGATTTACTAGCCTGGTGTGCCCGAGGTGCGACACAGAATGCTAACGAAAGCTTGCACTCCCTGATCTGGCGGAAATTCCCGAAAGAGATATTCATCTTCAAAAAGAGAATAGAATTAGCAAAAGGAACCGCAGCTGCTGAATTGAACATGGGAACGCTCCATGTTCAAAAGGCAGAGACGTCAGTGAGGTCTGAGAAGGTGGCTGATGATGCAAAAAAGATAAGCCAGAAACGAGATGCTAGACGAAAGCGTAAAGCTGAATGGAATGGAATGACGAAGTCCAAGAAAGCCAGACGAACAGTGAATATTAAAAAAACCGCTGAGGAGAAGGCTGAAACAGAAGCAGAAGGGATAACGTATGACGGTTTCTTCACAGGACTAATTTGCAATCAATCAGCTGCAAAGTTAAATTCAAGTGCGTTATTGCATAGTAGACTGGAGTTGAGGCTAGATAAATATTAGTTGATCGTTTTCATTTGCTCAATATATTCTTGACATATTTGTCTAGCCTTAAAAATCATTCTACAATAAAATAATTGGATTTTACACTGCCTTTACGTCTCGGATCGAGTTTATTGAGAATTGAATGATTCTGGAGGAAGAAGCGAAGTAAGAAGAGAGTTGACCTCAAGACAGACACGCAAAAGCCGATTCGATAGAAACTGGCACCCAGGAATGGAATTGAAGATCAATAAAAACAGCAATAGGCACTGACGAGCTACACATGATTTATCAATATTATTATTAACGTTCTCAGATGAATCTTGAACTGAATTCAAATATATGCAATTAAAAAAAAATTTAACAAATTGTTACATCAGGCGTACAGCCACACGCCTCCCCCATCTCTTTACTCTCCCACATTCCTTATAGTAACTTTACGGTTTCTTTCCAGACCTCCTATTTCCATTCTGGCTCACGCCACTTGCTTTTGACCCAAGTCTGCCAATTCTGTTCCACACTGTTCGGATATCTTCACCTTTCGTCTACTCTTGCTTTTTACGTCGGATTCATTCTTATTCTAATGTTCGACACGATCAATTCAATTCCAACACCCAACAACCTCACGTATAACCTTTCTTACTGACACTGGGAACAACACACGTCGTTTGGACTATTCTACAAATTCTCCAACCAAATATATAGCTGACATCCCGAACATACCGACGGTTATTCAACCTCATCCCAACTTCCGGTTGTGCTAGAACGTAAAAGCGAAGTCGAACCAGTTTATTCCTTACCGCTCGTAGATAATTGATGTCCATGGAATTAACAAAACCATGAATTTTTTTCCTTTTAACCCAATTTTGTATGGTCTAAATCAACCTTCAAGTCAACCAAGTCAAAGTGTTTTATCTCTACAGTAAATAACTCATTCTGTTCACACGTCATATTTGCTTCTGAGAAGGTCATGAAACTGAGTTCATTTAATCGCATTTACCTCAGAACTATATTTTCAGGTATTCCAAAAATTCTTTGCGCATTAGGTTTCATCCAATCATTTTACCCTTTGGCAGAATTTCAGCTACGGTGAATATCCTCACGGAAAAAAAAACCCCAACTTGGGCGTAAATTCGTACCCCTAACTTTTTTCTTATGGGAAATTAGTATTATCTATGAGTTGGGAATACGAATTTACATCCAAGTTGGGGTATTGTCCGTGAGGGTATAACTTCTTTCCCAGCGTATAATACACGAACATTTGTAGCAAAAAAACATGTTCTTGAACAATTGAGGTAATAGTTTCAATGCCTTAGAAAACACTAATCAAAAATTTCTTGCAACAATTCTTAGTCTATGGCATTAAATGTTTCCAAAAGCACTTTCAACCATCTACGATGAAACCTAATGCGCAAGGAACGTTTGGAAGAAATCTTAGAAGAAAAATGCATAACTTTGGAGCTACTTCACTTATTAAATTGAATTTTGGATCAGGTTCTAGTTTTAGGCTTGCAAATAAATGGTTAAAATTTCAATGCAATTGATCCAAAAAAACTGGACTGTTTTTCCACCGAAATCTCTCTTTAATACGGTAATTTCTATCTGGAAGGAGGTTTTATGCAACATAATATAACGTAGTTGAGAAAACTGTCAAAGATAAACTTAAAATTATCTTAAACTGATGTGAATAACAATGACGGCGCCTTGATCGATTTTTCGAATAATATCAAGTATGACTGAATCTTTCGTATGAGGTTCAATGAAATCTCTGACTAACTATTAGATGTTGTGGAATCTAGTTTGTGGAAAATATTGTAAAGATCTTGCCTGTATACATGTTGACGGCAAGGATTCTTTGGAATCGGACAAACAATATAACACAGCCAATAAGATCCGTTTGTTTGAACTGGGGCAGCCTTATTACTCGGTTAGTTGAGCATAAAAGGAATTTCAAATTATTGCCCTTGCAATTGTTTACTTAACATATTGCACTTTGACCGCCACATAAATTACAATACTACGAAAATACTGTACAGGTTATCTACCTATATGGGATCACTAATTATAGATATGGGTAATATTGTGAGCCGTGATAAATCTTGTATTGACGTAGAGACTTTTAACAATTATCATATGAGTATTATAACAAATCATTAATATTGAGTTAAAATCTGTTCTCAACCTATCATCTTTTTGATCTTTGAAATAGTAACGGACACATATTACTGTCTGCTTGATCTTCCCTAATTGTAACAATCCTACCATTCAACCTGAGAAACGTTACAAATAACATATCCTCAAGTTTTGGTGTGAGTCTTATTTATCGCATTCTATTGACTCAAAATGTATAGTAAAAATTGCACTCTGAAATATTCACTTCATTTCAGGTCAACAACATGGCCATACCCTCAGGTCAGCGCGCAGTTTTTTATATCGCTCAATTTTCACTATCAACCTTACGGTGTACCTGAATTTTTCAATCACTTATATATAATTTCGATGTAACTTTTTTGGTTGTTCCAGCTGCCTTTCAGTAAAAATCGCAAACTTTTACCATCAATGTGTGAATGAGTTTCCGTTGTACAGCGAATTACATCCTGCTCTGATCGGCTCATATCACAGGGTTTTATTTTTATTTTTATTTCCCTATCATGTTCTATAATTCAATTCAGAGGTGAAAGAGCCCAACATTAGCCCTGACCTGGATCAATACGTTAAAAAAATTAAACACCCAACTTTTTTTTCAAGTAACTACATAGACATATATCACAATGGTCAAGAAAATTTAGGTTCAAGAATGGAAGTGTATTAATTGATATACATCAATGATAAACATTGATATTCTATGTGAATGTTCAATGTGTAGAATTGAGAATCTTTGCATTACCTGTGCTAAATAAAACAGACACCAGGCAATGATAGTATTGTAGTAAAGTGCGACGTTGAACGAAACCACCGCACTGCTTACACCGATACCAGCCAAGTATGGAGATACCTAAAACACCCAGTTATCACTTAAAATTGTTGAAAAAATCAAAAAGTAAATTGTAACGTCATTCAAATTTGCAACTGTATACGACTAAGGAAATAGGCAATACAAAGAACTGTAGCATGAATCATATATTTGAAGTATCTTGTATGATTATTCACGAAATAGTGTGGCTTTCTTGTGCAATTAAATTTGATTTGTTTACACATCCCCTAGCGATGAGATCAAAGAATCCATAATAGGCACTTATTGAATTTTGTTTTTCTAGCACATATTCACCTGAAATTTCATCAGCTTAGAAATTGTATCGCAAATTTTGTTTATGATCTATAAATTAACAAAATCGGGAGGCGGAAATATGACCCGAAAAAATACCACCAGAAAAAATATCCGCTGGATCAAATAACTCCCGGAAAAAATATACCACTGGGAGTTCGGTCTCCAGATGACATGGGTATAATCGAAAGCACATCACACCATCCTGCACGGAAAACTCGGAAGGTGACTGTCGCAGCCTGAAGGTTAGAATAAGTTCGGCCTGCTTTCTGGGCAACAACTACCGAGTTTTGTGGTTTCACATCGTTCTTCAAATATTATTAACTATATTTTTTTCCGGTAGACATTTTCCAAAGAATATAACTATTCTTTCAAAAAAGAATATAGAATAAATGAATTTCGTCGGAGATGGTCAGTGATTGAATATTTATTTATTACTATGTTTCTGTTGGACACGGCCGGCCATCTTCAGGCTACAGAATTATAAAAAAGGAAAAAGAAAAATAGTAGTGTATAACTTCTCTCTGAACCTGGGCTTGTTTGTCAGAAACCGAAATAAGGTGGTCCTGTTCTTAATATTACATTATATGTTGTATCACAGGGTTGTAAACAACTATAAGAAAAATTATAAAATTAATAGCTAAGCTCGTCGATTAATTGATCATGGATCGAAATCGAGCACTTGTGTTTGTAAATTTGAAGTTGCAGAGAATGTTTACGATAGACAAAGTATTAAGATACTAACATAAATTCCAGGTGTTGAACAATTTTTTCTCGAAGCTTTGTTAAAACATTGATACATTTGGATAGACAGTACTTACAAAAATTTGCGACAACCTTTGGACTAGATGTTCTTAAATCGCCATTATGTGAGGAAGTGTCTTCTTTTTCGGAAGTGCGATTTTAATCGGGTATCGAGAGTATAGATCTTGGCTTTGTGATTGGATAAGAAGAGGTGTTGTGACGATTGTCCGATGTATATTTGTGGGCAATCGTTACAGTTTATTTTGTATACGGCATTAATTTGATCCATATTTGGAGTTTTTGTTTTAAGTTTTGAGAAAATGGCGAATTAAGAACATCTAGTCCAAAGGTTATCGCAAATTTTTGTAATGTAATCTCAATCCAAACGAATCAATGTTTTACCAAACCTTTGAGAAAAAATTGTTCAACACCTGGAATTTATGTTGGTATCTTAATACTTCGCCTACCGTAATCATTCTCTGCAACTTCAAATTTACAAACACATTTGCTCGATCTCGATCCACATTCAATTAATCAACGAGCTTAGCTATTAATTTTATATTTTTTTTTATAGTTATTTACAACCTTGTGATACAACTTAAAATATAATATTAAGAACAGGACCACCGTATTTCGGTTTCTGACAAACAAGCCCAGTATAAGGGAGAAATTATACACTAATATTTTTATTTTTTTTTATTTTGAAGCCCGAATATAGCCATCCATGCCCGGCAGAAACGTAGTATTAAATAAATATTCAACCACCGACAATCTCCGACGAAATTCATTTATTCAATCAACACACCATGGTCATAAAATCCAAATCAAAAAAAAATATATTTCATTGCGAAGAATATGGAATATGCAGCTTATTTAGCTATATAAACTAGAAAAATAAAACAGATAATTATGCTCTCTATATATAAACTATGAAAACAAATAAAAAAATTATGTTCTCAGCATGTCACAAGTGCCGAGCCGCACGCTTAATAAGTTCGCAATTTTCTTTGAACACGGCAGAATGCAGGGGTATTTTTTCCAAGGAATATTTTTTCCGGGGGTACTTTTTCGATGAGTATTTCTTCCATGGTTTTTTTTCCAAGAGTATTTCATCCGGGATCCAGCAAAATCTCGTACATGAATCTTTTCAGGACTGTTAATTTATGATTAAAGAAGTGTTATGAAATCCAAAACTCAATATCGGCTGATACTATTTCACGTAGATTATGAGCCCTCAATTTACTGATAATAATTTGTAATATGATAACAATTTACTGTCTTTACGTTCAATGATTACCGATCAGCCTTGACAGTAGAAAAACATAAATAGAAAATCGTGCAGGATACGGGATATGAAAAAGTCGATTAACCTGATTCCAAACTCCAATGGCTCCTTTCCGCAGACGCTGCCCGATCGCCAGCTCTAGATAGAATATCGGAATGCCCTCAATCGCGAGCATCACAAAGTAGGGGATCAGAAAGGCCCCTGTATCAGAAACATCAGTTTTACAATATTTCAAATGCGACATCAGCACGATAATATTGAATAGTACAAAAAATT
This sequence comes from Neodiprion lecontei, assembly GCF_021901455.1. Classification (NCBI taxonomy): domain Eukaryota; kingdom Metazoa; phylum Arthropoda; class Insecta; order Hymenoptera; family Diprionidae; genus Neodiprion; species Neodiprion lecontei. The sequence continues at coordinate 20,149,854 of NC_060261.1, forward strand.
TTTGAGTGAAAACAATTTCTTTGAATGGCTATGAATAACTGTCTAAAAAAGTCTAAAAAGAAGAAGATCGTCATAATTTTTTTTTAAAAATGGACGAAATCACTGTTCCGAACTCTGGCTAAGAACTGTTTAGTCGAATCCACTGGGAACTTGTTATTTAAAAAATATGGAATTTTTATGAAAATAAATTTATTTAAAAAAAGAATTTTCGCACCAGGTATTTTTTTTTTCACAGTTCCTTTTTTTTCTTTCAAACAGTTGACTCTCTTGCTAAAACACGTTGCTGGTCGATGAGAACAGTCTTTTCGATACTTTAAAAATCAGCAAAAGAAATTTATGATATTTTTTAACTATAGAAAACTCCCTCAAATTCTGTGAAATGTCTTTCCAGTTATTCAAATTCTGAGGTTAATTCATGCTCGGCATCCGAATTTTAAAGAGAGCTTATCATTAAACTTTCCGAGAAAATTTTCCATCAGATAGGTCTCGCTTCCAATCACACAAATTACTTGATCTTGTCACATCAAATTCGCACCTCCTCCATTTTTTTGGGCAAGATATGGAAACCGCCAAACATTTCCAAGCCCCACAGCGTAGCCGACGGTTGCAAGTAAAAACGTGAGTTTGCTGTCCCAATTTTCTCGCTCATCTTCCCCAGCTTCCGGTCGGAAAATGGCTTTAACTTCAGTGCTGCCCAGCTTACTGCCCCCGCCTTCGTCACTCAACTTGTTCTGGAAATGGTATGAGATAAACATGAAGACCATAAATAGTCTTTGAAACTTAGTGACCGATTGTCTTACCTTTGTGTTTGGGCTGGAGTCGTCAAAGCCCGCGTTTGTAGCCCCATAACTCATGGCGGAGCTGCTCTTTTGATTCTCGACGACAAGTCGGCTTCGCATCTCCTTCATCTCCAACCTGTCTACGCTCCTCTGCGGCTTCAGATCGCGTGAACTCTGTCGACACACGAGGTGAGCCGTGTTTGCCATCTTGGAGTTGTGTCTCGTTTGACGCGTTCCAATTTCGTTTGCGGTTCGTTTCCACCGAGTGCGTGAGACTCGTTAGGATATCAAACCATGGATCAGCAAGTACTTGCAGACTCTAGAAGATACAAATACCTAAGAGATTATTACGGTCCAGAAAAAAGTGAGCACTTCTTTTTTAACTCTCATTGAAACGGTAACTATTTTTCTAGCCGGATTTGGCCTTACAAGAATTACCAATAACAATTTTAGCACATTCGTATCCCGAACCTTTTAAAATCTAATATTATTTCTCTTACTCTGAAACAATATTTCAAATTCCCTTAACTCGTAAGCTTTATGCTTCAACCTTTTCACTGTGTGGCGAAGATGAGATTTTTATGCAACCAGTGTGTGAAACTAATTGTAAGTAATTGTATTTGATTTGCTGCTTCCGTGATAGAGGTTTTCGAGATCATTAAACCTAAACACGGCATCAGCAATGCAAAATTCGAAATGGTGGTTCCAAATTTTGGCAGAGGGGATTTTAAAAAATGTTGGATCGGTACCAAAATTAATATTTTACAGTTTGTAGAAGTCGCTGAGCACAAAGTATGAATTTGCGATTCTAGATATTATATTTGGTTTCGGTAGCCTCAGAAATTTACAGAGAAACATTCGACAAGATTCGACAATTTTCCAAAAGTTTTACCTGCTGTTGATTTCGTTGTTGTGAATTTAGAATTTCAGATCTTGTTCTTCCAATTTTTTTCACGCATGCCTTTCGAAAGTTTGGAGATGCAAAATGAATGCCACAGCCGCAAGGAGGACGTAAACAATCAATTTTTAGTGATTGCTCAATTCGATTAAAGGTCTTTTTTCAACGGTTTTGGCTGTGTTTGTATTATAAAAATGATTTCTCCGCTAAAGAGTTGAAATCGAAGCGAACCCAAATTTCTACATGTCTTCCATATCCCGGCTTACTCGTAAAAACTTAATTGTGTCAAGAAACCGTTAAGCGAAGAGCAGAATACAAAATTGTGTCAAGTTTGACCTTTTTTTGTACTTTTCCGATCTTTTTAAAAAATTCTCATGACTTTTGGTTTCAACGGATTTGATTTATTCTAGTCTAGATTTGTTCATTAAGCCTATGGAAATCGTGTAAAAATTCTTCAAGGAATATGGGGTATTATATCGGCTTTCCACCAGTACCTCAAAGAATATGTTCATTTGCTGCTGAAATTTCATCAATTCTGGCATCAGTCACTAAATTCACTTCCATCGTAAAATGTCTATGCTTATTAAATAATGCAATTTTTTTGGGAAACATTCGTCTCATGAGATATAGTTACAATCAGCAGAAACTGTCTTATCGGAGAACAAGGATAACTCAGATGATGTAAACAAAGATTTGAAATAATGGAAATGTCAAAAGAATCATAAAATATCATCTCTTTCGTGAATTCTTTACTCCAAATAATTAATAACTATTTTGTGAATTCAGTGAATAGTTCTTTAGAATATAAGTTTCATCGGCCACATTGGATGTGAGTCAGTTTTATAATGTTTGTAAACAAAACTAAATTGCACTACGTTATCTCGTCCTCTGAGATCATCTTGTAGTAACGCCAGTTGCTTCATCATACTACAGCAAATTTAAAGAAACGAAATTTGCGCCCTCGATGGCAACAACTCCGTCATTCCTCCATGTGGTTCATTACGTTTTGCTCTGCGAACGTAACCACACGCTTTATTTCTTCGTTCGTCTTTTTAATCCCGCTGGGATGTCCGACGATCCGATGAATCACGGAACCTCGTCGACGCCGATTCGGCCGACCGAGAAGATGCTTATAGAAGCGTTAAAGTGTTTACAAAGTGAAGTTTCGGAGCTGAAGCGGTAGCGTTCGGGGTACGGACAAGGTTATCTCCGTCAACGTCGAGGAGATTCAGGTTCCAGAAGCCCCTCGACGTGCTCGGACTCTTGCTCGGGTAGTAATTGCCCCAGCCAGGACAGCTCACGTTTCCGTTCCCCATCAGAGACGCCGCTCATATTCTCGTTAGCGAGCTCGCCATGGACGACACCATCGCCATTTTCGCTCGTCTCGAATCCGCTTGCGCTCATGCAGAGAGTCTTATACCGAGCATTGCGATTCCCGTTCGAGGAACTCGCCCCACTCGAAAAGTTGAGTTCGAGACAGTTTACCAAATGATGGTGTTGATCGTCACTCGAGAGGTACGACACCTCATTGGGTAAAGTCGAGGCCCACGTCTCGCCTGAAATTCTGAAGCTAAAATCTCGTGTATAGTTATCTACAAGCCAATTAGATTTGTTACATATTCTGTTTTCTTATATGATATTCAGAATCCCGAATTGCCGTTAATTGGTGATCAGAGGCCTCTACAGACCGACTGCTCGGCCAGCCCGAAAAAGGATCCACAAATGGAAGATCTATCGAATGAGATAGCGAGTAGATTCATTGGTCAAACTCACAATCAGACGGACAGTGCACCGGGCTCGGACCTGTTCACTCCTCTGTCAGAAGCTTGGGCCAACGTTATTAGGGTCGATATTCCAAAGGATCAAAAACAGGCTGTGTTAGCGAAATTCTCCACTCCAAAGAATTTTCAACTCTCTCGGGCTCCGCCGATAAATACATGTAAGGAAATACAATCGGCATTCCTATCGTCAAAGGCTGGGATTATCATCAAGGCAGATAGTTAGGTGGAATAGAAGAACCCATTGCATCTACAGCTATCACTGTTGTCAAGATTACTCTTTCGCCATAGGTAACACTGCTTAGTTGTTTGAACCCTTCGAAGCAACAACCTTTGTTGGACCGTGTACTGTAGAAATTTCTGTTCCGTCTAAGTTGATAATTCGATCAGCAGTGAACGATTCTCGAGTGTAGACTGTATTGAATTTCTCAAAAAAGACACCAACATTGTGTTTGTTGAAGCAAAAAGAACATGACATGCTCGTGGCCAGCGATTTTCTTAAACAGAGTTTATTTTTTAAAATAAAATTATATTACCACGATTTTCCTGCGGATTCAGTGACATCCCATGTCTTTGCATATTTATGTCTTATGTCATCCCATGTCTTAGCCTTCGCAAACTCGTAAGCTAGTTTTTTTACCTCCTCCACTGTTAATCCGAAATTTTTTTTGTCGCGTAGTCGATGTAATCCCCAAGGGTCTTCTCTTCTTCTGCCGAAAACACTTTATTTGTACTAATTGATCTGTTGTAGTACACGAATTCCTTGGTGCCTGATTTTTTATGCTGTGCTAGCAGCCACGATAGCGCCAACCTTGGGACATTCCTGATTTCTGCAACCAATCTAATACTATATCCCTGATTTAGAACTAAATCCATAGCAGATATATAAGATTTTTTTGGAGACTTTAGCCCACTTTATTTTGTCCTTTTCTTCTTAGCATCTGAAAAAGCAAAATAAATCAAAGATATTAGGGCCATTCGTGTATTCATAACACAATTCAGGTTTTCCCAAGTTACAATACAAAAGTTGTTCCAAGGTACAAGCATAGTGCTCAAATACTGTAACGATAGTATACGACTTGTTGGTTAGTTTCTAAGAAAGCCTTATACATGGATATTATTCATAATAAACTGGATTACAAATTGTGATAAGCAGGTGGACTAAAAAACTAAAGTTAATGAGTGTGTTTGAAAAACCTTAGTTACATGTTTTCTTTTCTTGTGATTGGACTAGTAACTTTCTGTATGAATGGATTTACGCTGTCGAATTCACTTTCGCCTACAATGAGCGAATGAGCACCTAAGAGTATAATTCTGCAAGGGAGCAGATAATCTGTCAGTCACTATTCCCAGAATTGTGACGTCACCGAACGACTGCTGAACGCTCCATGATACGACCAACCACTTCTTATAAAAGCGCCACCGCGGAGAGGCGCTCACTTCTAGTCTGACCACCGCCGAGTTTGTTCAGCATCGAGAGTTACAAGACTCCATATTTTGGTTGAATCACAGATTGACACTGATGTGAGTACCCTCTGTTACTTTATCGCAACGAGTTCGTGCATTGTTTTTTTTAGCCGACCTGGTTTGGGTACTGTCGTCAAGGCACCTCGTCCGTGCAATCTTCCTGAGATCATTTCCTGCACCTAGTTCGTGCACTCATACAAGGCACCTAGTTCATGCAACCTTCCTGAGATCATTTCATGTGTACTATTTCCTTGAAGTCTGGATATTGTCTACTTACATTCGAAAATAACCAACTTGTGTCCACATCTCTAGACGAACCTCCTCCAACAACAACGAACTAACACTGTTTCTTTACTTTTCAGATTCTTCCAATACCGACCTACTCACGCTACGTTATAACACCACTCTTACTCTTCCAATTGCATTAATTGTATTATCGTATGTCAGTTATTATAATTCTCTTGACAATATATCTTTTATTCTCACAGACTGAGGTTTGGCCACAGACCCGAACCATCCGAGTCAACCTCTCATTTCAAACAGACTGTAATTTGAAAGAAAAGATAGTAGTTATCATTTACTCGGCTACTCAATTTTCAAACTTACCTTGATTCATGGCTAACGAAATTACTCATTTTGGGTAAACTGTAGGAGGTGACATTTCTCGGACATTATGAGAAGTACCTTAAGGTTTTTCCGAATTCTTAACCACATAACGAAACTAAAATGCTCTCCCAAGGGCCAAGGTACAAGAGCTTCCCTTACACCTCTTCTAGTAATTTTGTTCGACGTATTCATTTCAAACGAAAATCACGAACATTGCCATGTGGCAACTGTTCTATCAATCTCATCATTCTTACAAAATAATCTCATGATTATGTCACCTGGGCACCGATATGAGACGTTCAGTGAATAAATTTATAATAATTAGCCATTTATATTTTCGTATTCGTAACAGGTATATGCCCACAGTGGAACAAGATTTTCCACGTAATCCGGTAAATGCAATAATTGATGAACATCAATCGAATTGAATTTCATATCATATAGTACTGAAAATTCTGTGACAAATTTATGTAATAAGTAGCGAGCAACTGCGATCATATGGGGTGTTATTATATTGAATTTAAGAATCGAAAATGCTATTCCTATAATAAGACGTTGTGTTTAAAATAATTTTGTTGAAGTACACTATGCAAAATGGGAATGGAATAGTAAAAGAACCACATTTTTATCTCTAAAGCTTTCAATTGGACTAAATCGAATACAGTAGGCGGCATACGGTGCACAAATTTGGCAGGCGTAATTGTTTTTAATATTTCATAGACAATATTGATGAGAGGATATAACGAAAATGGATATGGACAGTAGTTACAATTAACGTCAAATATCTAAGACAGTAATTTTTTATCAACACCACCAACACAACGCATTCGATCGACAGCCACGCATTTCATGAAATCCGGCATTATTATTGAAAGAGTGCTGAGGCCTTTTACACCCATTGCTGGTCCATCGGTGATGTGTCTGTATATCTTAAAGCGTCTTGCCATGTTCTCAACAATTTTTCATTGTCACACACAATGTATGCATGTACAATACCACTTGATGGTAATGCAACGTTATTGTCTTTGCACAAACAAATCGGCCAGCCATAATTGCGGTTGAATTGTACAAAATTCAAACATTCGCATTTAGCAGGTGAATTGCAAGTCCCCATTGGCATGATAACTTTTACATTTAATGTGACATTCTCTTTAGCCATATGTATTTTAATACTGGAAGCAATTCTTTGAAAATGAATAAAAAGTGTGCTGAAATAGATTCATAGTCGGCTTAATTTCTATCACCGTACCACATCCCAGCAAGTAAAGTATTTTCTCTAACTTTTTTCCGTGAATGCTAGTTCATTGATACGTAATTATAACTGATAAATGCTCATTTTCAATGATTTGAACACGGGTACACTGATCTGCGAGAAACCCGTTATTCATCCATGCTTTACATACAATTCCGTCATGCAGATCAGATAAGCTACTCGCTTGCTGTGCTGGACTTCAAAATTGATGTTGCAAGCAATTGCAAGATTCGTCTCACTTATACATCTGCTTTAATTGATTGAGAAAAGGTAGTTCGACAAAAAATGAATTTTTTCTGAGGATAAGACGGACAGACATTCTCAGCATTTTTTAGTTCACGTACAAAAATAGCACAGTAATAATTTATTTATTTATTTATTATTTAACTGGTTTACAGGCATAAGATCGGCCTTTAAAGTGTTTATACTTTGAATAATGTTTCTCAACCGTCACCTCGCCGAGAGAAAAATATTGTCGAAATTTTATAAGGTATTTTTTCAAGTCCTCATTTAGGCAAGAGAGGTTGATAGCCGCAATCATATCTGTGACTCAATATGATATTGTCAAAATAAACAACATGCTATCGGTAACTGTTATTGGAGCTGCTTGATATAACGGTTGATTATCTTCATTTACCCTATCGATACCTGCTTCGTTATCTTTTTCGCATTTTTCACTATCTTCATCGTTAATTTCTTCATCACTACTTTCATCGTTACTATGTTTTTCATCTTTTGAAGAACTGGAATTATGACTTCTGTTTTAATTCCAATCTTGAATATTCGCAAACGGGTCTACCTCACTGTCTTCATCTTCACCAAGATGTACTTACACCCCTTCCGCTACATTTCCTGTGTAACAAGAAATTAGATGTCAAGATTTTTCGCAGAAAACTGAGAATGACATTGAAGAATGATTGCTTCAATCAAAGTTGAAAATTATTCTTTATTGGCTTACTAATGTTCATATCTGTCATGTACTCCCACATTGATGTGATGTTGGACATTTTGCTCGAGTCTTCTATGCTCGTTTTTTTCTCGATGATATTCATTCAGTATGTGCCTATACATTCAAAAAAATTTGATAATGAAGTACCAAGAACCTATCCATTGTCATTCAATGCAAATATCCTGATTGTTCAGTTTTATTTACCTGAAAAAGTCACAATCAAAAATACTTACCCGTTCCGGGTATGCGTAAAGGTCTCACATGTGGTTCTACATTTGTTTGGAAACTCCTAAATCTGTCAATTTTTCTCCTTTTACTAATTTCGTCCAAGAATTGTTTCGACGTTTTTATTTGCAATTCACCTGGACATATATTGACAAAGAGATGTTATGAAATTTGTATTTCTTGAAGTTTTCTCTAAGTTCTGCACATACCATAATAATACACAGCTTACGCTACGTTACGTTAAACACAGACGGCTTGTGTCAACAGCATGTCTCAAGTAACTATCTGAGTTAATTAATAACGTTTCGCGTTATTTTATAATAAGTGATATATTATTGTTTTTTTTTTTTTTTTGTTTTTCTTGCACAGGCATAAAAAAGTCACTTTTTGACGCCCGTTTTTGATCCGTAAAGTGTGATCCGCAATATAGCTATGGTAATTTCGGAACTGTTTTATAAAGTCTTTAGGCGGCAGTTTCTACGCGCTGTTTACAGTTTATAAAGTATAAAGATACTTTATACGACAGTTCTGACTCCTGTTGCGCGGGTCGACGCTCGAATCTCAATTTGCATTCAAGTTATTTTTCATGCTGTGCCGGAAAATAGTGTCGTATGGGACGCACCTGTAAATTTTTTACGGCTTGAATAATGAAATTATTATCCTTGCCCTAAAAACACCTACTTAACTGGCAGCCACCAAAAGTACTATTGTTCGCGAAATTATTTTTCTGGGTCTGACTTATTCAATTTACAACTAACGATATTTTTGGAGTATTGAGATATCAAATAGTTACGTAGTATACCAAAGAACCGCCAGTTGGACGCTTTTAATATGGCTGCCTCCGTCATAATACACTTGCATGGAGCCTAGAGTAAAGGAGCCCGAACGCTGTATTGCGGACTTGGGCTATGAAAGCAGTGAAAATATTTACTGAAATACTCGCCGGCGTTGCTGTACCCAAGACAGGATGACAGAGACGGAATGAGAAAAGACAGAGAAGAGAATATTCATATTCGTAGCGCAGTTATACGTAAACAGATGAGAAAAACAGTAAATTGTTCGTTTGTCGATTAATTCTGTCATCATGCATTTGTTAACTAGATAATATTTTTGGGAATAATTCAAAGTCGAGTTGACCTACACCCTAGAAATATTTATTAATAAACATTATTTTCCTATTATCGTGCGCAAGGTTCGATTTTGCGCATGCATTTGCGTTCACAAAGTACCACTTTCCCACACGTTGACAAGAGCGTGCGGGAATGCAACTGAGCGAACGGGGATGTAGCTAAGCGTGCGGGAATCCGGTGAGCGTGCGGGAATGTATAAGAGTATACGAGCGGTTCCAAGGTATATACGCGCGCGCCATCTCTGGGGCACTCTCTTCGCATCAACACGTACGAGCGATACTTTGACGTTCGTTGTCCGTATTAAGAAAACGGCAGAATACAAAACACAGAACGCACGTTTTGACAGGTTCATTCCAGACGACAAAGATGTAAACAAACCGGCGCGCTGAGCTGAGAGCTGAGCGCCGCGCCGGTTTGTTTACATCTTTAAAACGTGCGTTCTGTGTTTTGTATTCTGCCGTTTTCTTAATACGGACAACGAACGTTATAGTAGGGGAGCCCACGATGCTAAATGGGGATTTACTCGAGCGTCGTAAAGATCTATTGGGTTGCAAAGCTTAGATGATAAGAAGAAAAAAATGTTATATGATATATACCTTTACATCGGTGGGGGAAGCGGATATAGATTTTTAAATATGTAAAAAAAAACTGTTGCATGGACATCCTCGAGCGCGTCAGATATTGATAGCATCAATGCCCTACGTATTTTTAATAATGTACGTATATTAATCTGATCGTTTGCATGATGCGGGTGGTTGTATGTAAGGGTTGAAAATGAAAAAAAAAAAAATTTAATCGAGCGCGTCAGATTTTCTAAGGGAGTGTTAAGTGCACCAAAAAAAAGCTCTCATTCACTAATCTGACGATTTCGATGGGACGCAAACTCGCGGCCATTTTCATAATGTGCAAAAAAAATTCGCCATTTTGAAATACTCAAGCGCGTCAGATTAAGATATATATAGTTCATGTTTATGTTCTAAACGTACTGTCTCATAAACTGACGATTATCTAGAGGGATTCGACTGATCTGACAAAAAAAAATTAGAAAAACGGTTCACCTTAAAGGCCATCCCTGCAACTTCCCGCTAATTCCATTCCTGGGCGCTTAAAATTGTACTTATGACATTTTTGAGCTCAAAATATAATTTATGTGATATTTTGAGCTCGCTGAGTTCAAAGAAATAATATTTCTATGCATTTGAGCTCTCTCAGCTCGAAAGTCTGATAGAAGTTTCATAGAATACTATTTTTGGAATTTTCAAACCGCAATAACTTTTGAATGGATGAACCAATTTTCACGCGGTTGGCACCATTCGACGCAGTTTTATCATCCTCATAAGTGATTTTCAGGGTTTCATTGATCGAACCGAAAATTCCGGAGTAATCCCGAAAAAACACTTTTTTCGGTTTTCTTTCGTTCACGATATCTCTCGAACGAATCAACCGATTTTGACCAGCTTGGTGGCAATCGACGTGGTTTTTTGATATTAAGAGCTGATTAGTTTTTGGAATCGATCGGTAGAGCCGTTTAAAAGTTATTCCAAAAAAACCACTTTCAAGAAAAATTTTTTTTTCATTTTTTTAAATCATTGAACTTAATTAGTTGAAAAGCTCAGGAAATAGCATGCATATAAATAAGTGTATGCTTTTTTAGTAGAATACATGTATTTTAGTAGAATACATGTATAAACTTTAATTCACACAAATAATATTAAAATAGCAAGAAAAGCCAAAACGTTGGAAACACGTTGTAAACAGTATGCCACGAACGAGTGTTTATGATCAGTTGTGATGACGTCATGGCAGCAGAAACCAGAGTGGGGACGGAGTGAGAGAGTAATAGATAGAGAAAGAGTGAGAGAGGAATAGAAACGCGAAGAAGGAAATGTAGGCATCACGCAGCTGCATGCATTTAACTTTATCGACGAATTTTTGTTATTTCGGCTTGCGGAAATCGTCAGATTATATATTTTTCATTATTCTTGAATTATTTCCTTCAAAATAAAAAAAAATTTAGCTACGCTCGAGAATGTCGAGATAACGTTTTTTTTTACAACTTTGTTGCCCTCCCCTCTCTTTACGTCACTCTCAAATTGTCAGATTAGTGGAATATATACTTTTTAGGATGTAATTAACTCACCCTACCTTAATCTGACGCGCTCGAGAATTTCTGATGGTCAATTTTTTTTTACTAATCTGATCCTGTATCCTTCACGGGCGGCCTTATATATGGGCCTCATGTTTCGTGGAGGTACTTAACCGGGTACAAGGTATCCCCCTGTATATTAATCTGCCGCGCTTTAGTAAATCCCGAAATCCCCGCTTGGGCTCCCCTACTATTAAAGTATCAGTCACTTTGCATCAGCTCTTCAGAAAGAATAAGTAAAGTGGGAGGGAATAACTATGAATAATATACAAAGTGATACGGATAGCGAGGCACCAAAAACCATTAAAAATGTTATAGATATAACCACATCAGAGTCATTAAAAAATATACCGTGTCATTTTGTAAATTGTAACGTTACGATAAATATTAATAATAATTGAAAATAATAAATAAATCAGATTTTTCTTAAATTAATAAATTTATAACAGTTCTATAATTTGTTTTTTTGGGGCGGGGGAGCTTCGGCCCACCGACCCCCCTGTCCCAGCGCCCCAACGCCACCGTTCTATACGTTTCAATTATTCAAAATAATTGTAGTGGTCGAACTTTGCGCAACTTAATAGGAAAAATAGTATACGATACTCGCTTCGCTCTTGCGGGAACGACCTACTTTGCGCACTCGTATAGTAATGTACTATTTTATACAATACGGGTCAAATCCAAACGAATTAAAAACAACAAAAAAAAGTGCGAATATTTATTATTTAGTGCACAATAGGAATGTGCTTTTTCACACAGATTAACATTATTATTTACTGCACAATAGGAATGTGTTTTTTCGTACAGATAGGAAACATAAACATTTCAAACAACCAAACAAACATTTTTTAACAATAAATAATATGATTAATGCGATAAACTGCGGAACTGTGAAAATAAATCGATTTTTACCTATCGAAGTTCATCCGAGAGCGAAATTTTCATCGCAGACCTTCGACAATTAACGCATTATCATAAATTGTCCAGCTCCGGATGGCCCGACGAACTCAATTGTTCTTCAAGCCGACGCGATGACACTGATGTTTCCTCGGTGAATAATTTATATGGAGCATTCCACCCGAATTCGACCAGGCTCCGACCCTCACCCTTTCCGATTCGACTCAAAATTAGACACTGTCCAAGGACTTCGCTCCGACGTTGTTGCATATTTTACAGACAGCAAAAATTTTATTGTAATTATTATGAAGATACAGGTAAAAACAAAGCGGGTCAAAATTTTATATACGCCAAGTCATTGAACAAACATATTTTTTCGATCATCAAAAATTGGTATGCAATAACCTAATATTTCGTAAAGAAATTATACGCGTTGACTCATTTAACAAAGAGAAAAAATTGTGACCGGAAATTTACCTTTGGTACCTTGAAGACAGACAGCTGCCATCGTCCTAAGCGCTCGCAGTTTGTTCTGCTGGCATCTCGCTCAGTTCGGCAGCCTGGGTAAAAACAATATTTCCCCATTGTGCACTCCGGTACCAGAAATAAACTAAAAATAAAATTTGTGATTACACATGACAATATACGAATTTTAACCTCACTTTCATGTTCGTTTTATTCAATCTGTAAATTACAATTTAATAAAGTATTGAAAATAGCATATGTATTTAAAAAATACCATTCTCTCACCTGCTTGGATATAATGTGGGGCAATCACTCACTACACCTTACGACGCTGATTTTTATCACAATAAAAAAATCTTTGCAAAACTTGTTTATACGTGCGAAGACGAAAAGCCAAGAATGACGTGTAAATCACGGTCGTATACACGCAAACCCGTCCCCTATCTTAGCAGCACTGGCGCTTCCCGTGGCTGCATTTTGAACCCAAATTTTCACCACTTTAAGGGTACACGTTTATAATACTTTTCCTATAGGCATTCGGGCTCTTTTACTCTAGGCTCCGGTACACTTGTATCCGCCATGTAAACAATCGGTGCAAGCATCGATCACAATATCAGTGTCAGTAATATTCTCGAACTGCTGGACTTCAAATTAAAAGTTACGTAATGGGTCGTGGAAAAAAGTACGTGCCCTGGTGTGGTGGGTAGCCTGTGCGCATAAAGACATTAATTGGACTGTCTTTCCTGAATCACAACGAGAGATTAAGGCAGTTCCTGTTCTGCGCTAAAAACATAGCAAAACAGGCAAATATATGAAAGTTAATGCAAAAATATTCGCAATCAGCAGTAAGTCTAGTTAAAACACTACATATATATCTTCCGAGTAGTAGGTTGTATGCCTTGCGTGAGTTGTTCAGAGTGATCTGGATTTCGTTGATGCCGTTGCCCGCGTCCCCCCTGGGGCGCCTTACGCTCTTGATGTGATGGTTGGTGGCGTGCCCTCCGCTACGCCGTTGTCAATGTTGGTGTCGGAGGCTAGGCATAATGAGCAGGGTTGCTGTTCCGGGCCTCCTCCTTGCCATTGTTCGGAATTGCTGCCTGCTGACGTTACGGGTAGAATGGATTACCCATTTTGGCGCCCTGCAGCTTGTCCAGGCACTCAATACAGCCATCCATCTCCGTCCCCATCTTCATGCTGTCCCCGTAGCTGTTGTCTTCCCCGTCCGCCCTTTCTGATGGTCGAGCAACCACCAGTTCGAATGTACGATATCCTGCCTCGGTCTCCCACTGTCGCTGTCTCCCTTTCCTGTTTTTCCTCGGCTTCGTCCCCCCACCGTTGGCGCTGTTACTTCTGCGCTGTAGTTTTTGAGGCTTTGCTTCTTTTTCGCGGTGACTGCGGCCTCACCTCCGGCAGTAATGTTTGCTGCGGTTGTGGTTATTGTTGTAGCTGTTGTTGTTGTCGTTGTCGTCGTCGTTGCTGTTGTTGTTGTCGTTGTTGTTGGTGTTGGTGCTGCTGCTGCTGCTGCTGATGTCGTTGTTGCATGTTTTTGAGGCTTTCAATGAGGGCTTTCTTCGTTTTTGACGTAACCCTGACTGTGGCCGCCTTCTCTTCCCAAGGGTATTTGTACATCGAGACACAATGTACCGGGTCCTCAATTTCCGATCTTCCCGTTGCCACCCCAACTGCTGCTACTAGTTCCTATCCGGTGGCCACGGCATCCAGTCTCCTTATTTTTAATGTTTCCGTCTCCGATAGTTTTACCACTTTGGCGTCCCACCCCCATGGCTACTTGTAGTTTCCTAGCCCAGGTTTCGGCATCCTCCAGTCTACCGACTTGGAGGAACATCGCCCCGGCCCTGGTTTTGCGTATTTAAAAAACGCCGCTCACAGGCGCGTCCGTCGAGACATCTTGGGCGCTTGCTACCATCTCGGTGTACTGCCTTTCCGGGTGGCTGACAAGGACCGCGTGCTCGCACCTCCTCTTGTGCCACCTGTTGATTTGGTTCGGAATTCGCATTCATGGCTCCTGGTCCGATAGCATTGATGTCCTCTTGTTTTCCGGTGCTTTTTCCATCTTTGCCGTTTCATTTTGCTCCCTCGTTTCCACCCGTTGCGTCCAAGCTTCTCTTGTGGGGGGGGGGGGGGGGGGGGGGCGGAAGATTCCGGGCACCGATTCAGCTACACAGTGGCGCAGTGAGTGTGCTCCTTCTCGCTTCTTCGAGTATTCTGGTCTCGTTCGTCTGATTGCCTTTGTCTGCCATAATTGGCCTACGATTTTTGTCTGAGCTGACAATTTTGTGCCGCTGTATCTACACCTGCGCGCCCCGCTCGAATATAGGAGGCTGTGCGCTGCAGTTCTAGCCATGCCTGTCCTGCGCTGTCGCGTGCACGTCGGGCGTTATTCTGTTCAGTGGTAGGTCCGTTGCTGGCGGCTGTTTGCCCCGCCTCCTTCTTCCCTTCCACCTCCTGGAATTCTTCTGCGTCCATTTGCCTCACCCCGCTTTGGGCACAGCTTATCTATGTGTTCCGGAGTACTGTGTAGGTAGCACGCCTGTTCTCCGTCCTTCAGCTGGCAGTCCACCATACGATGCTCCCTGGAATCGCAGCGGAAATACTCGCTGACGTCCACGAACTCCCTTGTTTGGCGCCTGGCCCGGCCGATCTGCATCGTGCCGTCCCCCACGCACGCTGCTGCTGCACGCGTTGGCATTTCGGCACATATTGTTGGCGTCCCTGGTCTGACCTGTATCTTGAACACTATTTTTATACTGCGTGTTTCCGCGTATTTACTAAGCGCTTCGATGACCTCCTCGTCCGTCCTTGGGTCGTGCAGGCCCCTTATGTGTATTTTCTTCATCCTTGGAACTGGCACCTCTGCATTCCTTTCGCATGCTGCCATGGTCTGCTGCACCAGTTACCCCGCCTATTCTTCCGTACGGATCATGGCAATGACATCCTCTGAGGCGGCAGCCTTGCTATGCCCGTTTGGTCGAGCTTTTCTGCTAGTATGGTCCCTCTGAGTGCAGCAAGGGTTTCCGCGAATCGTTCACCCTTCTTGGCTCTGATACGCACAGCTCTGCGCCCGCCGATTGTTGACAGCTGCCCGTCTGTGGGAACCTAAACTTACCTAGTCTAACTTAACCTAACGCATATAAACAGCAATGTAGTGGAGCAAGACGACGTGTGGATGACGTGGTAGCGGGGGCAAGATGGCGGGGCAAAATGGTGCATCAGGATGATGGGGTGGTGTTGGGACGAAATATTAGGGGAATATATCGTTTCAAAATAATAGTGAGATACCTTGGATACATTATTAATAACCGTAAATAATTAATCAAGTAGGCTAGAAATGCTGATGATCCATAAACTTTTCCGCAAATTGTTTACCTCATATATGTATATTTTCATTCAGAGAAAGCACTACATACATAAGTCATGACAGCGAAGGGTGGGGGAATACGATTAGGATAACTTGAATAAACATAGTGTTTAGAAATAACGGCAAGATATTTCAAATATAAAACGTGAATGTACAATGGTAAGAATTTATTATGGGGGAGGATGTGGTTGGTATATAAATCGCGATCTTATATACCGTACAACTCATGACTTTATTTTTCTATCTACAAACGTAAGATTGGTGTCCAAACGCACCCCAGGCCTTACTGGATCATAAAACCGGTCCTATGCAGACAAACAGACTTTCTCATCTATGGTTTTCTTCTTTTATTTATAAGGAAGATGATGGCGCACGAGAAATCTAATTTCATTTACATTTAGTAACTGAAGAACTAATTTGAAGACTGAAAACCGCATAGCGATATCGGCGCTGAGCGTAGATCAAAGTTCATGTAGGGCGGTTCGGACCCCAGTCATGAGTTCTGGGGTTACACAAGCCATACTATTCTCATAGGTCTTTTGTCGGGAACTTCCATATCCCTCGTGTGTAAAATTTGTGAAATTTTTATCGAACATGATCGATCTCAACAAAATGAACCTCGTTAGTCACGTGGAGACTCTACCAAGCAGGCGGATGGCAGATCTGGAAGTTGGGGAGCAGTATAACGAGTAAGACGCATCAACACTAAGTACGGTTCCAGTATTCTGCCTGCGCTTAACAAACAATTCAAAATCTTCCTACTACCAAAAATTGTAACTTATATAGAACGAGAGGTGGATCAATTCGCCGAAATCCGTAAGATGATACCTGCAGATGAATTAGGCCTGAAATATCTTGGGGTTGAATATAATAAATTAGAATTCTTGTGCAACAGATGTGCAACGTCGGCCAACGCTTAAAGATATCTCCAGAATAGTATGTTTCTTTTGGGATATGTTGAGCATTAGTCGGTGTCGCTAATGGATTTGAAATTTGTATCCCCCCCACCCACTCTTCCCACTTTCGATTGAAATTCAACTTGCAATATGGAGATAATCATAGACATTCAGAGTTTCGTCAGCTCCGACGATAAATTTATACCCAAGAAACTTTGTGCCATAAACATACACACATCAAGTTTGGCGCGCATCCTCTTCAAACCACCGTAAGATTGGGCAGACCTACCGGTCGAATAAAACGCTACTAACGCTTGACTAACACAAGTCATTTTTATGGAATACCATGGAATTCTGGAATCGAACCTTATGTTGAGGCGCAGAAGGTTGTAAAAAAGGTTGGTAAATTCAATAAATGCATTCTACGTATACATTAAAGGGTACGAGAAGAAATGGAGGCTTAGAAAGATCAGTGACGATGCAAAACCAATAATAAACATGGAAGATTTGCACATCCCTCCCCATTAGTGAAGAAACTGCAATATAAGGAAGTGGCGGGTTGTCGCGACGATTATCACGAATACGTTTGCATAGGATACAACTGTGCTTTCAAAAATGTTCAGCGGTGGTCTGTGAACGAGTGCACTGGGTCTCTCGCGAAATTGTTCTGGCTATACAACGAATTGGGCGGTTTAAAGGAAATGAGGGCTGAAAATATTGCCAATTTACTGAAAGGAATTCATCCTTACGTTCGCATCAAACTCTATTAGTGAGATGTGGGATAAACTGTCTGAGAATACGCAAATGGAGGGTTACATCGCCAGCCACCGTACATGTCTCCAACATTCTAATTCAACTGTTCCCGACAGAGATACATTCGACGGTTTAATTCCCTAGTTGAAGACTGTCTATAATGTAGTTTAAACCCAAAATATGTATTGTAACGTGGCATTTTTGATGCCCGTTACAAGGGGCTCCTTGAACCCTGGGCGGAACCAAAATTTAGGAATTTCCGAAATTGAGTCGCGAAGTTTTTGCAAAAAAGCGCCAGGACTAGAGTCACGCATCCGAAACTACGAGAGGGGACACCTTAGCGAATAGCGTGAGGTATTCCAGGTTTTTTTTTTTGTTTTGTTTTTTTTATTTTTCGAGCTACAACGGCATCAGGCAAGAAGTCGACACCGAATTCGAGGAAATTGCGAAGTGGCGGACTAGCGACAATTTCGAAGGAAGGATGTCGAGGCTGCGGAGGGGGAGCCGACGCAGATCCCCGCATCGCGGGAATCCAAGGCGAACGCGATTCCCGCTGGCGGCCGGCGCGCCGCAGCCTCTCCCCCTTCACCCCGCCAACAATTGACCAGCGAACTTGCGACGGACCGACTAGCGACGAGGGAGCACCACGCTCACCGCCAAGACGTCATGGAGCTGCGCGGAGGACGAGATTGCGACCTAGCTTTAAGTTCTGCGCAGCGATGCTATCGAAGGTGCGCGTCGAGTTGCGCGATCGACGAAATCGATGACGGATCGATTATTGCGTATTCTTGTGTGTATGAAGTCACGTGTGGGATGGCGTATCGAGATCCGTGTTGCGGCAGGTAGTAGGTTTTTGAAACCACTCTAGTTGTGGCGGTCGTGATAAGTAGTCACGTTTTAGGGAGTTTCGCGAAGTAATGGAGTCGCCCAAAAATCGCGAGGGGAATGGAAAGGGGGTTGCAAGGATGTAGAAGGTAAGCGCTGCTTCTATCCCCGCGATTGAATTTCGAGCATAATTGCGAAAAGGCTTGCCGAGTACCGGATAGTCGTTTTGGATTTGCGTTGTAGAGAAGTACTCGAAATTCTTTTGCCGATTCTTTTGCTTGATGACCGTAGCCTGAGTACGCGTGTTAGAGTAGAGTAAATTTTGAGTTCCTGAGAAAGTTGAGTAGAGTCACGGGTTTTAGTTGAGTCTTTTTCGTTAGTGAAATCAAGTATAGCCGAATTTCGCTGTACCGGGTCGAGCCGCGTTATCGTTTTTTTTTTAAGTGTCACCTCTCGAGTAGGTCGGGAAGTGCCGAATTGGAGTGCTCAGATTAGCGGGTAACGTTTTGGAGGATTTTGAAAAGATTTGATTTCGGATGCGTTGCTATTGCGTATAGTTTAGGTTACGCTTAGTTGCGCCTGCATTGAGTTCCGTACCCGTTAGTTAAGATAATGTAGATTGAGTTGCGTTACCTTGAGCTTGTGTTTAGTTGAACTTAAATGTAGTGGTGCTTGCGCTTAGTTAAGTTGTCGTTTAGTTAAGATAGTGTTTAGTCGAGTTGAGGTGATGTATAGTCGAAATTGCCGTTGCGTTGAGCAGCAGTTGAGACGAGAAGTTTGAACATTGAGTTTGGTTGCGTTTAAAATATAGTAACGTTTGCGGATTCGTTTAGATTTAGGGCAGCTCGCGGTAGCGTCGAAGCTCCGAGTCGGGTGAGATCTCGAGTGAGATTGAGGACGCCGTCTGTTCGGTAGCCCGACGGCGCACCGTCGAATAATTAGTTTTAGTTTCGTTTCGAGCAATATCCGCCATGGATAACAAATGGCGAATTTGCAAATTGAGAATTGCGTATGAGGATTTTGTGATCGTTGAGTGACGTTTTAGTTAGGGAGCTGCGAGCTCATTAGAGTAAGAAATAGAGTAGGTTACGTGTAATTTTCTGTTTAAATTTAGGCTCGCGATGAGCGATTTTTGGATTACATTTTTTATTTTGTATCACCGCTATTGAGAAATATAAGATTTTATTTTACTTTTGTTAAATAGCGTGTGTATTTCGAGTGTCTCTCTCTCTCTCTCCAAAAATTACCCCTCCCCTCTCCGCGGTACTGAGCTATCGAGCATATGCCCGAGGAACAGCGCATTAATGATTTCGAGGCGTGTTAATCACGCCAGGCGCCCAACACAACTTCGCGATATTGTTTTAGATCCAGGGTACATCGTGGACGCCAAATTATTGTGCACGCGGTAAGTTCTCGGTCATTTTCTCCGAGTGACCGAGGAGCGGGAAAAATCCATGTCACAGTATATATTACGTGTAGAAAGAAATACTGACGGAATTTCATACAATTATACTGTAACGGGTGCGGTTAATCTTGGGCCACAGTATATGTGATAAACCCGTTATTAGTGTATTTTTCGGCAAATTTAATAGATTTATAAGGAACCCCCTCCGATGGGTAAAAGCTGGATCAGCTTATAAGACCCAAAAACCCTTGATATTCGAACTATACGGACTTAGGTATCGCCAAAGCTGCCTAGGAATATGAACAAGCACCTCCGCCGTTGCTCCCTCTGGAAAGACAAGGGCTTCTTTGGCCGTTGCTTTCAGCTAGAGACAAGTGAGAGAGGCGTATGACACCTGTTCGGAGATACGGGCTAACCAGTACTCCCTTCTAATTGCGAATTCGGAATAAACAGAGTCGCCTGCCTATATTTTGTTATGGGTTATTGACCCAAAACACCGCTAATCTTTCAGACCAGGGAAATCCTTGGCTGACTGTTGATTTTATTTGCCTCCCTTTTTCAAGATAAAGTTATATATTCGAGGAATGCGTTGACAGCGATACAGACGAGTGCATGTTTAACTATAACATAAGTTTAATAGCGATTAATCCAAGTACAAAGGTCTTTATCTGAAGATAAATTATAGGTTTTACAAAATATAACCGTGGAGAAATAAAATAAAAAAATAAAATTGAAGAAATAATAATTTCAACAGAATTCGTTGGTTCTGCTCCTTAATCTCCCTACAGCTCAAACATTAAATACGCGGCTCTACTCAATATTTCCTCTAGAGGTCCCGGGCTATCGTGGACTCTAATTTTGATACTCTTCGCTATGATTTGGAATAAGCTCCATGCTTGAATTTCCTTTCTCAACCTCGTAAAACTAAATTCGATAACGCTCTCTAGATGAGAAACGCCTCATTACAAACTGACGCAGCTCGGCGTTGTGCCAGACAACTGGTAACCACTCTTCGTGGTGCGCCAATTTTATACTCTTCCGGAGCTGTTGTTGGATGATCCTGTCGACGTCATTTCCCTATTTGTGTGTCCCGTTGTGGGTCGTCGTCCTGATATGCGTTGGTCAGCGTCCGTCGTCCGTGTTCATTATTTTGGATGCTAGCAGGTCACGGTCGCTATCGATGGTGGTCTTGATCAGCTGTCTGTGTCACTTGTTGACATGTTTTGCGTATGTCACGGTCACCGTTGGTATTGGTGCGATTTTGAACAGCTGTCCGTTACAATATATATATTTATATTCACATTACAATTATAAATAGTTTCAAGTAATGTTAACTATAAATGTAATCCTTTTATATATTTGTACAAATGAATCTAAAATATCTACAAAGGTATATATAGTTGAAGATAGCATCTGCAAAAATGAAAAAAATAAAATAGACATAAATCACACTTTATTGATTGTTAAAGTAGTATTATTTCATTGTATTGTTATACTACACACCATTCAAACTTCTCACTTTAACTCCAAATTTCACATTAATAGCCACATACAAACGTCACATGCGTGCACATGTCAACAAGCTTCACACGCAGTCAAAATATGTGCTATCGCGATGAACTTTCAAATATGTAAATATATTCAAAGGCACACGAGAACAAACAATTTTCGAAATACAGGTGATGAGAGAAATTAATGACATTTAGTCGGAGCGGCTAGGTGGTCTAGTGGAGTAAGTCTCCAGTAAAGCATCTCTAGATACCAGGTTCAATTCCTGGTTATTCGATTGATTATGTTGTTTGCACACATGGCCACGCGGATCACATAGGAAATAATAATTTATTTCTCAATGCAGAACACATTGTTGGCTACGGTGTTCACCAAGGGACTATTTTTTATGAGAAGCAGCTTCAGGACGAAGATTACCAACTCTGCAATGGAGTCAGTATTACCGCAACACCTGGGCACACTTACGAGGATGTCACAGTTTTAGTAGAAGCTGGTACAGGGAGGGAGTCTGTCAAGTATGCTATAACAGGTGACTTGTTTGAGAAGGAAGAAGACGTCGCAGATCCGTCATTGTGGAAAGAAGTTGGTACCTTTGCACTCCGGAAAATTCAGACTTCCTCACGTTTGCGAATAATGAAATATGCTGATTACATTATCCCCGGCCACGGCCCAATGTTCCGAACCAATGACGCTCTAATTCGTTTGTTGGAAAACCAGACAGACGGAGAATGATCGCTTAGCGGATTTTCGAAGAATTTCCAGAGATCTGTGAAGCAAGTTTTCGTAAAAACTATTAGGAGAATAACGTTTTATTCATTATTGTCTAATCCTGGTCGTTAATTTTTCAACTCATCAGAAAATTTCGAAATTGGTCTCTTCAATTATAACTCCAAAGTTGAATTTTCAAAATGTTTTAAAAGTTTTCAGAAGTTTTTGTGCAACATTTTTGACGCAAAACCATTCGATAATTATTTAATATCGAGTTTACAATACAAATATATGTTGTTGGAAAAATGAGTGATTTCATCCTTTGTAACATTACCCTCCTTCAGGAAAAGAGTCATCCTGAATCACACAAATTAAAATAACTGTATAGGTGATCCAGTAGTCAGTACTCGAAGCTGAGTCGGTGCAATGGCACTAAAAATTTCAAGACTCTCTTTTCTTCCATCTAGCATTTGTCCACAGGTTCAAGATAAACCATAGAAAACCTTGAGCAGATAGCTAAGCTCTCTAACAAAATCTCTGAATTCAGCGTGCTGTGTTTTCACAAAGTAAGTGTTCAAAATGTGCTTCAGTGAATTTTCGTTGTGTGAATTTTCGTAAGATCGTCAACGCCGAAGAACAGCCCCGCGAAGAAAAGCCCAAAAATTCGTCCGTCAAAGGGTTAGAATGGGATAGTTGTGACCGAAGGTTCTGATCTCGTCGGGATTACCTGGAGATTGGGAACGGAAACATCGCATTCGACAGAAGTAGAAAAATCCGGCCTGGCTGAAGGTAGTAATACCAGAAGATGGCGGCAACAGGAAGATGTACTATACCCGGTATTTGGTCCAAAAGCAGCACACCCTAGATTTCGGAGGACGAATGTGAGTGTTCGTGGATCAGTCTGAATTTGAAGAAATTAGAAATTAAAGTTCTCAGAATAAAACTGAAACGATCTTAGCTCAATTAGGGTGTTACGTCCGTGAGTAGAGTTTACTCCTGAGCGGTAGGAGTAAACTGGTTGGCTTCGCTTTCACGTTCCAGGTCAACCGGAAATCAGAATGAGGATTGAATAAACTGATGTATGTTTGATAAATCGATTATATGTTTATTGCATAGAAGTTGAGATACGGGTAGGAATAAATTGTGCTGTGCTAAAGATATATAAGAAGTCCAGATGTGGAGTTGTCGAGAGTTAGAATAGGAGTGTCGCTAGAGACTTGAAACGTACGGGTGCAGAAAAAGTTTGAAGATGCTGAAGGTAGGGAATAAAATTTGATGAGTGAGCGCGATAGTGAATAGCGTGAGACTACGTAGAGATAAGAGGACAGGACAGAGACAATGAGATTCATGTAAGAACTGTGGGAGAGTTAGCGAGTAGGAAAAATAAAGAGAAGTGGTATGCTGGACGCAACACCCCCCCCCCCCCCCCCCCCGTCAGAAGGAGCATAGCGGTAGATATGGTCCTGAATATAGAAAGCAAGAAGGTGGAAATGTCATATACAATAATGAAACATGATTCCAAAGTATGTGCTTAAAATTAGTTTGACAATTTTACTTATGACAGGTAGTGTATGGTATTTATAATCTGAATATAATGTGTGTCGGTATGTATGAAAATGATAATTGGTGTGTAAATACAAGTATGTAGTCGCAGTATGAATGTAGTTTGAATATTAATTAATGCGTTTAGCAACATTAGTTGGATATTTGATGATGAGTGTTTGTAATAATAAGTTTATGTTTGAGATAGTATGGTTCATATTCTGGATTGCGTATGAGCCTGAGGCATATAGTTATAATAATATGGTTACATAATGTTGTTTGAAGCTGGGCGCCTAGGGTTAATGCGCATGGAAGCGGGTTAGTATACTTGAGATTAATCAACAATGTTTTCTTTAATTTGCCGGGTCGTAAGTTTTTTTTTTATGAGATATAGAGTTTGACCTATTCGTACAATGATATCGGTTATGAGTGTAGGTATATTTTGGGCTAATTGTAAACTAAGGGTATGAGATCGTAATTACAATAATGAAAATGCGATAATGTACACAAGCATATATTTTACTTACATCTGTTTGGTAGCGCAATAGCAGATCTTGGTAGCAATATGGTAGTTGCCTATTTTTAATAAGGTTTTCGTAAGGTTTTAAGTACTGGTCGATTTAAAGGAAGTGAAGGAATTACAATTAAGAATGAATTTGTGGTTTCATTGTGGTCGGTTTTTTCTACACCGGCCCTGTAATGATATACATATTTTACTGAGTTTGCTATTAGAGGGGTTGATGTGGGATTTTACTACAGTATATGCCATTTTCAGTTTATTGAGATGGACTATTTTAGTTTAGCTTAGCGTAAGGTATATTTCGGCGTTGACGTCATCTATTATGCGTTTAATTACATACGGGCCTTTATAATGATCTTGGAATTTTGACCTTGTTTCGTTCAATAGGTAGACAGTTTGTCCTACTTCAAACCGTTGTGGGTTAATCGTTCTGTCGTAGTGTTCTTTACTTTTCTGTTAAGCTTGTTTCAGATTCAACGTGGCGCGTTTACGGATGTCTGTGAGATTCGCTATTAGATAGAGGAGGAATGTATCGTATGTATGCCTGGATGTGTTGCTTAGTATCGCATTTGTCGGTAGCTTAGCTTCCGAGCCGAAGATCAGCTGGTGAGGTGAATAATGTGTACTGTCGTGTTTCGCTGTATGATAGCAGAAAATGGCGAAACGTATGAATTTATCCCAAGCTTTACCTGCGTTGGTGTAATGTTTGATGTATTCGGTAATTACAAGGTAACTTCTTTCTAATGAGCCGTTTGATTGCGGTCTATAGGCGGTTGTTCGTAGTAGTATAATTTTAACAAGCCTGCATATTTTTTTGAAAGCGGTACTCATGAAGTTTCGTCCCTGGTCAGTGAGTATAGTTCGCGGAGATCCATAGCGCGTGATGTATTCTTTAGCTAATACTGTCCCTATCGTCTTTGCCGTAGCATCGGGAATTGGAATGGCGTCTAAGAACTTGGTCAGATTGCACTAGATCTTCAAAAGGTAGCGGTTATTCGATTTCGTGACAGAGAGTGGACCAACTGAATCTAGGGCTACTTTGTCAAAGGCCTTTGCGGGCGTGTCAGTGATTGCTATGGGTAATTTTGTTTTGATCCTGACTAGTTTTTTCCTCTGGCAACTGCCGCAAGATCTGATGATATTTTGAATTTGCTTTTTCATATTTGGCCAAAAATATTTTTCTCTTATTTTATTGAAAATTTTTGTCACGCCTTGATGTCCTCCGATCAGTGACTCGTGGTACTCTTCGATCATGTCTTCTCGTGATCGTTCGTCTGGTATAATTGCAGTATTTCTACAAAGTGTTACTCGAATGTCTGCATCCGCATAAATGTAATGAATGAGCTTTTTGAAGAAAGATCGTAGAATATCACCTACTCCCGGTCCTGACATAGGGAAAGATATTAATCAAATATTTAGTTCGGTCAAGATAATTCTCAAGTCAACTAACGTGTAGAAAATGTTGTCAAGTTTGCTCGGGTCTGATTGTCGTGATTCCACTGCAAGGGTAATGTATTTGTCGTTTTTCAACTTGGTTTTAATTACATCAGATTTTTCTGGATTCTGGTTTTCAAGGGATTCCATGTATATCAGATTTTCGTGTATCAACTGTTTTTCTAGTCCTTCTGCTCAACGACAAGCAGCTGATACGAAATGAGCGTAATTGTGGCACAACATGAGAAGTCCGTCATTAGTTTCGGTTGCGTTAGGTGTTGGTAATATGTCATTTTGATTTTGTATGAAGTAATCTGAGCAACGAAAGTTATCATTGTCAATATGGGGGCGGTCCGGATTTCGCTCTTCGGGTTTGTCGCGACGTTGTGAGCGTCCAGGCGTCTTCAACAGCTGACTCCGGATCATGTGTCACGGAGTCACTCTCCGAGATATTAGTTGGGTAGCGCGAGGGAGCAGAAACCGGAGCATGTCTTGGAGCTGACCTAGTGCCGGTCCGACGCGTCGGCCGACGAGTTAGAGGGCGAAAAGGGATTCTGGGTATCGATGCTTCTGCTTCAGATTCAGAAGATGTCGAGTCATAAGTCACGTTCTAATAATTACAAATGGTGATCGTTATGTCGGAGTCTTTGAATATGTGATGGATCATCTGATTAACAAGGTTCCAGTCCAATTTATCTAAGCCGCAGCCTAGTCTTGGAATCGAGAGCGATTTGACTTTGTCTTGTTCTAAGCAATTCTTTAGGTTAACTAGGGCCTTGAACAGTATTTCTTCAGTTGGTTTTTGGTAGTTGTACTTTTTGGTTACCAGATTGTAAATAAGGGGGTTACCATGTGACAGCGTCAATACGTTCGTTACTTCAGGGTCTAGCTGTTGTAGTTGATCTCGGGTGATTATTTTCCTATTGATTAGTTGTCCCGCGACTCCTCGTGATGTCTTGCAGTCTGCCGAGATGCAGTGGGCTAGGTTATCTTGTCTATCGAGGAGATTGGCGCGTATTTCTTGAATAAATTTAGTATGCGTTAATGGTAGGTGGTTAAGATCTGTTACGAATTCCGTGAATCGAGGGGCGTAATTTCGTCCGTTACTGGTAGTGACTTCGGGTGTCGGCTGATTCAATGTGTCGGACTGTTCTTCACGTATTTTAATACTACGACCCTGGGGCTTACCGGAGTTTTGGTTTGATTTAGATGAGGTGAGGGGTTGAACTCGTTCCGTAGTTTGCTTGATCGTTTGATCGACTACGATAGGCGCCTCCGTTGCGCTGCTATTGTCAGTCATACTGGCACTTGAGTCAGAGGTAACAGTAGAAGTCGAAGTGTCTTGTAATGCTTTGCTTCGTCTTCGTGGGGAAGAGCTGGTGGATTCGTGTGCAGATCCACACGCTCGTATTGGGTGCTGGTCTACATGTTTTATTCGCTTGTGAGCGCCAGTAGATGAAGATAGCGTATCCGGTTCGCGAGCACGTGTTGGGTGTTGATGAGCTATTTTGGTGAGTTTGTAAACGTTGGTAGACGAAGATAGCGTATCTGGTTCGTGAACACGTGTTGGTTGTTGATGAGCTACTTTGGCGCGCTTGTGGGCGTCAGTAGATGAGCATTCTGTATCGGGTCGTGGCCGTTTTGAGCCTATAGGTAGAATTCGGAAAGAGTCGACAGGTGGATTTCTGAAAAGCGCGTCTGCGTTGGAGTTCGCTATTTCTCTTTCATGTCTTGTGACGTACAAATATTCTTCCAACTTCAGTCTCTAGTGCATTAAACGAGAAGTCGGGTCTCGTACGTTTTTGATCCACTTTAGTGGTTCGTGGTCTGTTACCAGGGTGAAGGTTCTACCGTAAAGGTAAGGGCGAAAATGTTTGACGGCATAAGCGACTGCTAAGAATTCTTTTACGGACACCGAGTAATTGATTTCAGCCTTTTGTAACACTCTCGATGCATACGCGATTGGTAAATCTTCGCCACCTTTATCTTGACTAATTATTGCTCCTATTGCATACTTTGAAGCGCCGGTTGTTAGGACAAAGGGTTTTTTGCAGTCAGGATACTGCAGTATCGGTTTCCGACACAAACTATCGCGTAGAGTTTCGAATGCAAATTGATGTTCTGCTGTCCATAGGAAAGGGCTATTCTTTTTTAGCAAGTTATTGATAGGTCTAGCAATTTTTGAATGGTTAGGAATGAATCTTCGGTAGGAGCCTATCAAACCTAAAAATTGTTCAATCTGTTTAGGATTCTTCGGATCTGCGTAGTTTTTTTTTTCGCTGATATCTTTTCCGGATTAGGTTTTAATCCATTTTGAGTGATTATGTGACCTAGGTATGCTACTTCTTTACGAAGAAATTCACATTTATCTGGCTGCAGGGTTAGTCCCGCATCAGACAATCTCTTCATGAGTTTCCGAAATTTGTTTTCGTGCTCCTCCAAGGATCGGGAGTAAATGACTATGTCATCCAAATAGACAAACATATCTGTACCCTGTAATCCCGATAGAACCTGATCCATTAGACGTTGAAAGGTGGATGGGGCATTTTTTGAGCCAAATGGCATTCTAGTATACTCAAAACGGCCGTGAGGAGTCGAAAAAGCGGTCTTTGCGCTGTGATCGGGATGCATTAGAATTTGGTGGAACCCGGAAGCCAGTTCGAACGTTGAGAAATATTTTGCGGAGCCTAGCTGATCTAGGATATCGACGATATTTGGTAGCGGGTAAGCGTCGCCAATGGTTTTTTCGTTCAGTTTCCGAAAGTCAATAACCATTCGCCACTTTTTTTCGCCACTAGCATCTGATTTCTTGGGGATGATCCAGACCGGAGAATGGTAAGGAGATGGAGAATGTGTGATAATGTTTTGATCAGGGAGTTTGGTCACTTCTTTTTGTATTTCATCTTTTTGTAATCTTGGGATTCTGTATTGTTTGGTATGAATTGGTGCGTCTTTGGTAGTAGGGATCGTATGACTGACTACGTTTGTATGTCTCAGGGTGTCACCTAGAAGGAAAAATAAATGGTTGAATTCGATAGCAACATTAACTATTAATTGTTTTTTTTCGTCGTTCTAATGGTTCAATCGTGAGTATTCTTTCGAAATGTCAAGGCGTCTCGAGTCGTAATTTGGGGATGTCGGAAAAATGCGATTCTCGATCCTTTTTTTTCCATGTAAGACCTGTGCTAGTAAGACCTGTCCGCTCCTTGCAGTACTTGTATGCGTTAGGTGTGTTTTTGCACTGAGCGTGGCGGTGCTCGCGAGTTCATCGACTTTTTCTAGTGTTACGACTGGTCCTCTAATTTTCACAGCTGATACATTGGAATTTATCGCATAAACGTAAGTGAACCCTTGTTGGTTGGTAACCGGGGCCTGTCCCAGGAATATATTAGCGCCTACTTCTAACTGATCTATGAATCCCGTTTTTACCGAGGGATTCGAAATTTTTAGTGCAATCACCTGAGCCGTTCGTGGTGGTATCTATATGTAGTCTTCGTTTAGGAGTTTGAATGATTTGCTAGTACTGTTCGGTATTATTTTTCCTGTATCGAAAGATATCGTTGCATTTTTGTTCCGTAAGAATATCGATCCCAAGATTCCGTCTTCTTGTTTCGGGAACAGATCGTCGACTTTATGGAATATATGAAGGTTGTCTCCGATCCGAATGCTAGTTGTCCCTAATACTTGTATTGGCTCATGTATAGCACTGGTAACGTGGTTCTGACCTTCGAGTAACTTACACGGAACATGCGGATGTATTGCTCCGAGTTTAATTATGTTTACATCAGCACTGGTGTCAACTATGAATGTGCTGGGTTGTCGTGTGAGTTCACCGGTGGCTATTCGAACCTTCGGTGTTTGTGTGACAGATGTTATGAGGATACGCGGTGGTGTTTTTGTGTTGGTTCTATGCCTGAAGGGAGTAACGCCGGTTTCGCGAGCGGTAAGGTAGTTGTTTTTAAAACAGATAGTCGCCTTTTCCGAACGTAAAAAGTCTAAACTCAGCATACCGTCTTCGATGATAGGGAAGGAGTTATCGACAAGGTGGAATTCGTGGCGTGTATTAGCCAACTCGATGTAGAGACTTCCTATTGTTCTGATGGATTCTTCCGTTATCCCTGAAATCTGCCTAATGTCTGTCTTTGTGACGTGAACTCTTGGGTCGATTTTATCGATTTTTAACAAACTCATATTAGCGCCAGTATCTATTATTAGTGTCACGTACCGATTCAAAGACTGCTGGCATTGTGTTCGAATTCGTGGAGGGCCAGATTCTATTTGTACGGAGCTGACGTTTGGTTTGGACGCTGCCGCGCTGCTCTGGTTTGAGGGAGGTCGATGCGTCTGCACGCCCGTCCCTGAACTCGTTCAAATGGATCACGTTGCCTGAATATTCGCGATGTTGCTCTGCTTCGCATGAAACTTCCGGATGGACGCTTGCATCGCAATTCTCGTTCAAGTAGTCTTGTGTTACGTAATTAACCCTGAAGTTCGATTGTAAAGGGTTTGGTGTGTTATCCTGTTGTGAGCGTTGACTTTCATTTCGCGTCTGGTCTGAAAGTTGGTTTGTCGGGTCTCTAGCTCGATATTGGGTGTTGGGATTGTTCTGTTGTTGACGTTTAGTGTTATTTCGGAAAACTCTTGAATCTTGGTGGATTTTCGGATTCCGGGGATATTGGGACGGATTTGAGCGGCACTTATCGTTTGAGTGGCCTTTGCGACCACACTGCGTGCAAGTTGTGTTGTTGCGCTGCCTCGTTCTGCACTCTTCTATACTATGACCTGCCTTCTTGCAGTATCTACACACTACTAATACGGAAGGTTGTTCAGGACAATATTTATCGATGTGATCGGTCAATTTACATGTACTACATTTTATATGATTTTGTTTTTCCCAGTTAGTATCGCGGTATGAGGCTAGTTTAAGTATATCTGATAATAGTTTTTTAGTCTTAGTGGCCGTGTCTATAGCCATTCGTAGGGTTTGTGGATTCTCATGAGCTACTCTTATTTCTAATTCGTCTAGTGACCCTTTCATAAATCTGAGTCTTGCGGTCTCTTTGATATTTTTATTTAGCACCTGAGCATCACTAATACATTCTGAGGCATTTATTGATTCGCACGCTTGTTTTAACAGATGTTTTATTCCAGCACCGTAATCTAGAACACTCTCGTTTCGCCTCTGTGCCGATTGTGCGAGATCTAGCTGGATATCTGGGAGGTGTTGTTTAGATGCGTAGGCCTGTTTTAGGCAGTCTAGCAAATCTCGATGAGAATCCGGATTATCCGACTCTACAGATTTACTCGCGTCGACTTGGATTTTCGTACGAATGAGTGCAGAGAATAAATTCAGTTCTCTGGCTAAGACAGCTTGTTTTGCGCATTTTACTTTAGTTATGAATTCGGATACGGGCATACTAGTGCCATTGAATGTAGGAATCAGAGCCAATGCATCTTTAAGATGCAGGTGCGGAAAAGTGCTTTCGGTAGCCATGTTGTAAATTTCAATCTAGGATTTGTCGACTTACAAAGTGAAGATGAAGAGAAGGAATGGAAGAAAATGTTGCATTCTTCCGTGAGGATGTTGGTCTAGCGATTTCGTGTCTGTAGGCGGTGATGACGTCGGTGTGCGTTGTGTTGTACTAAAAGTCGTGAAGAATGAAGATGTCGTTGTAGTAGCAGCAGAAGATAATTTTTCAGCAATATCGATTTGGAGATACGGATTTGTTTGTGACGTTCGTGTGAATCAGAGATCGTTGATTGCGTTCAATGTAGAATATGGCTTTCAGAGTGTCTTCAACACTATCACACAGTGGTATTACTTTTGTATTAACATCACTGAGCTTGCACACTTTGGAATCGGTCTATCAGATAGCACTTCATGCGTAGCACACACGTAAAATTGTGTCACTGGATTTCCGGAAAGCGAAGGCCACCGCCTACCAATGTAACGTCCGTGAGTAGAGTTTACTCCTTTCAGGTCAACCGGAAATCAGGATGGGGATTGAATAAACTTGAATATGTTTGATATATCGATTATATGTTTATTGCGTAGAACTTAAGATACCGGTAGGAATGAATTGTTTGGTGCGAAAGATGTATAAGAAGTCTACATGTGGAGTTGTCAAGAGTTAGAATAGGATTGTCGCTCAAGACCTGAAACGTACGAGTGCAGAAAAGGTGTGACGATGCTAGAAGCGCGGAATGGAATTTGATGAGTAAGCGCGATAGTGAATAGCGTGAGACTACGTAGAGATAAGAGGACAGGACAGAGATCATGAGATATGTAAGAACTGTGGGAGAGTTAGCGAGTAGGAAAAATAAAGAGAAGTGGTATGCTGCACGTAACAACATCTAAATATCTAGAGAAGTACGCAGGATTTTGTACAAATGTCGATTTTTTCAAAATTGACACGCATTTGAACTTGATACCTTAATTTTATTCGAAAAATTTCGTATAAAATTGCTCAGAAAATGAGAAGTTTTCAATCAACCAAAAAAAACCCTACGTACTTCTGTGTAAAATGCAATTCCAAAGATTGTGTCAAAATTTGAAGTCAATCGGATAAAAATTGTGGCCATGATTTTGCATGCAGTTTTAAAAAGTGCTGTTTTGAGATAAACGCGTTTGAAGTTTCGAGTAGTATAAGAACGAGAAAACGAATGTTTGTCGACTAGCGTCTTTCTCAAATGCTTAGCTGTGCCTAGCTGACTGAAACAGACGTTCGACAGGTCTAAACTTGTCTAAACCAGTCAGGAAACAAATGATTTCAATAACATCTGTCGTAAACCTGCTCTAGTCCCCTGAAGTACCTTCCCTCTAGATCGCTGTGGACCAGGCGGCTTTATACTAAAATTCGAAAACCGACTACTGAGACATTTTTCCTGGACATATTCTTTTGGGACGTCAATTTTGAGGTCCCAGGGAACCAGTAAAAAAAAGAAATGATTTTTCCTAAATTCTAGAGTGGCCTAACCGATTAAGCCGACTTTCCCTTTTTTATCGATTTTTTTGTTATTTATATCTGACGAAGTTTTTCTACATCTAAATGTTGTCGTCTCAAAGCTTCTATTTCGAGAGCTACGATTATTACTTTTCGTAATGTTCAAACTCTGGACGTACTAACAGCATGTCTAATTTCGGGATTACTTATTCCTTCAAAAAACGCTCCTACTGCAAAAAATCTTTCCGACCTTCTACGCCTGTTCGGTCGAACGAATAGTCAGAGGTGTCCAGGTACGAACGGTCGCTCATGCGTGTATACGAACACATGCGTCACGCGGCCGACTCTCCCTGTTTTTCTTAGCATGTGTTTTATTTAGACGAGCATGAAGGTGGAGGAGATAGCGCTGGCCAGGGCCGCGTCAGTCAAGTACTCGAGCGACTCGGGGTTAGTCGTTCATTCCTTTTGCCTTTTTCTGTTCTGGGTGCGTTTCCGGAGAGATGGACAAATCTAAAGGGTTTGACTGCAATTCGATTGATACTTGGATTTTGTGGTGTCTTGTATCTTCAAATCCTTCCTGATTGTTGCATGCAGGGGAGCCGGAATAACTTCGTAAGTACACTAACACAAGCGCGGTACGTCCCGCCAGGCACACTGGCGCAGCACGGTTGTACCAATGAGCAAGCGCAATACTTGACGCAAGTAATCTACCGATTGCTTGTACATACTTGGATTTACACAAGGTAACCCTTCAGGTACACCGAATCAAGCGGTGATACCTGACCACAAGCGCAATGCTTATACGAAGTCGCCAGTGACTCTATTTACCACGATTACACTGCACGAAACAGTCAAGACGCCCAGCGCAATTATATAAATGTAGATTCAATTCGGATGTTTCAAACGAAACCAACAATCAATACAACCACATATATAAAAGGTCTGCTAATCGTAGATTTCACCTCCGAAACAATTTATTGTGCGAAATATAATTGATATGATAAATATCCTATACACATTGTAAATTCAACATTTACGAGGGGTTTTTTCTCTGAAGTTCATACCTCAAGGATTTTCCTCTCTGAGCCATAATAAAACATGGAACTGATGGCTTAAAATGTGTGTTTATTTCATTTATTCCTATCCCCTAGATCCTTGTTTTCTAGAGTTGGAAATCGTGACCAAATTAGAAAATACGCGGCCTCGTTTTTAATAAAGAGGACGCGCTCCACGAAACAACGCCAGGAATTGCTATTTTAGGAAACAAGCCGTGTCTTCGTTGCGATTCTGTCGTCTATTTTGAAGTTAAGTCGAATAAAATTTTTTGAGGTGTTCGCTTTCGTAACGAAGATTAAGAGCAGAGCGCAATTTTTTATAATTTGATACTTCTGTTTCAGATAACGTAGATAAAACGGTCAGAGTCAGATCTCGCAGACTAGCTACCAGATTCACTGCTGTTGTACCAGAATCCCAAAAGTTATGGTCTGCAACCGCGAGAAACTATCTTTCAAAATCGGACCGAGAAACCTTGCTGACAATAGTAGGGGGCTTTGTTGGTGCAGAAAGCTCAGCTTTCAGTACAGAAGGGACTTTTTTGTTGTGATTTACATAATTTTCCAAGCTTCAACCGGAATGGCTCAAAAAACACTCATCTAGATTCAAGTTATTACGAGCGTGAATCAACTTTGGAATTCCATCTCCCAAGTACTTGTCGAAACACGTCGATTCGCGTGCAATGTCTTCTTGTTGCGTTCCGCATCGCACATCCGGTGCGGTCGCTATCAACTACTGGACGAGAGACCGGTACTGAAAAAGTGACTTTCTCTCGTGACCTGGTCTAGTTGAGGAGGATACTTCGGTACCCCTAGAAAAATACACGAACCTCGAATTATCTTGACCGGGAATTGGGTCTTGCACCGTTCGGACAGCGGGTAAGGAAACAGGGAAGGGTTGCGGGTTTGAAGTTCGTTCCCAGATTCATCCCCCTTCTATGGACATTTAGAACAGTTGGTGTGGCCTGCAGCAGATCGTGTACCCGATATTCCGAGCGTGAGTATGCCTCAAGGATCGACTGCTGCTCTTCGCGTTATTCCCGTTGCTTCCGATCACGCTGTTCGCGCAGTTTTCGTTGTTCCCAATATCATTGTTTGCGCAGTTCTCGTTGTTGGAGTTCTTGCGCTTGTAACAGCTGGAAAAGCTGCTGCTGTTGTTGATTCGTTGCTTTTTGCTGACTCTCACCCGCCTTGCGGTGCCGGACAGCTACTTCCAAAAGCTGCTGCTGGTTAAGACCTGCAGTCTCATGTTTTGGATGATCATGAGTAGATCAAGTTGAGCGATAGCAGTAGCACTGGGTGCTGAAGTCGGGTCAGGAGTTTGGAGGGCTTATTCGAAAAGAGGGTTGTCTCCGCAGGAGCTTTCTCGGTGACGAGAACGAGTATTCCTTGTGGAATTTATGTTAAAAAACGCGCATTGAGTTGATTCACTTGTGAAAAGCTCAAACAAAGTCACGCTTCTGACGCCAAAAAAAAAAAAAATGGGTTCGTAAGCTTATCAAGAGAATTATCAGGCAGCGAAATTAAATGTTTGAAGAAAAATGCTTTAATAGTGAAATGCACGCTTACAGTTTAAAGTCGGTAACAAGACTGTTTTTATAATAATTGTGGTTGACGCAGCAACCTTATTCATGTTATGATATAAAAACTCTTGAACTTCTTTTATCTATGCCCACTATTAGATCATTAGAAAAGGAAAAGAAACGGGTTATTTCACCCTGTGTAACAATATGTATTGTGACGCGAATTTTTTCTATAACGCAGCCCCCCGGAGAAGTGACAAAGAACTTACCATGTGCACAATAATTTGTCAAGGTTCTGTCGGGTGCTTGGGGTGGCCAACACGCCTCGAAATCTTTACCTTCGCCAAAACTTGACCAATATACTCGACAGCTCAGTACCGCGGAAAGACAGGGAGGGGATTTCAGAGACAGAGAGAGACAATCGACAACAACACGCTATTCAAAAAAAATAGAATAAAATAATATATTCTGTAATAACGGCGAGACAAAAAAAAAAATTCAAAATTCTCTTTTCGCGACCCAAAATCAAATAACAACGCCTTATCAAAACTGACGTTGTTCTTATCCTATCGAGCTTTTATCTCGCTAACGAAAATATAAGCTCGATACTTCAAAAATCTCAAATACGCAATTCTCATATCTAAACCTGAACGTACTCAAAAACACAGCAATAATTGTTACGAAACCGAAACTATCCTAGTTCTCGACAGCATGCCGACCCGACTACCGAACAGACGGCGTCCTCAATATCACCCAACTCGGAATTTTTATGAAATTGTCCTCGCGAAATAATTGATATGAGTCTTTCATATCCTTCTTATGATCGGCCGAGTCCGGTTAAAGGTCCTGGTTGAAGTTAATATCATGTACTGAATTATATTCGTAAACGTAAACACATAAACGTAAACAGACGTGCACGTAAAGTCCTAAAATGTGCCCCTAGCGACGAAAGCTGTAACTTCCATGTATACACGGCACACGAACCAAACACAAATTCGAATACAGGTGATGAGAGACGTTAATAACATTGTAGTCAGGAGGGCTAGGTGGTCTGGTGGAGTAAGGCTCCGGCTAAGCATCCCTAGATACCGGGTTCGATTCCTGGCTCCATCATTGATTTTTCAAGTCACCTTATATATTTGGATTTGCAATTTCTACCAACTCGGAATGTTGCTACACTGACACAACGAAGCTCGAATCGTATTCATGATTTGATCAGAAATCACAAACGCTAACTCAATCAAACGCAATCGAAACGCATCCGAACTCAAATCTTTCTCAAAATCCTGAAGGATTCTATTTGCTAATTACAACACTTCATTTCGCCAATTCGCGACCTACGTGAAAGGCGACACTAAAAACCCAATACCGCGACTTCACCGTGTGCAGTGAAATTCGGGCTGTACGTGAATTTGAAACGAAAAAAAAAAACAATTCGGAACCGTGACTCTACTCAAAATTCTCAACATAGCAAAATTTACTTAACTCCATAACGCGATACGCGGGCTGCGGTCGCTAACAAGGAAACGTTTTCAGGTGTCCCCCTCCGATTTCGATGAAACTCTGCTATGTTATAGAGGGTCAAAATCAATGACATACGTATTTTTTTTTATCGGCCCAAACTCATTTTAAAGGGGTGAGACACCCCTCCAAAGTTGACCACCTCCCAAGATGATTTTTCTGTTTTGCATACAAGGAGGGAATTTCGATAACTAATAATGATAGTGATAAATACCTTGTCAAAAGTGATGAAAAACACACTTCGAATATTCTCTTTATTTTAGGGGTTAACTCGTGTATACAAAGTTCATTTTTCACATTAGAAACAAGATGTTCATCAGAGCTCAATGAATCCAACAGCATTGTGAAGAGCATGCAAGAATACAGAATACGTGCTTTCGATTTTTTCCCAAAAACTGAATTCTTATCGACTTTTTTCCCAATATTGCGGATTATGTCTAGTATTTAGCCATGAATCATTGAATAACATTGTTTGAGGCTCGCATTCATTCTGGCATCGCTCTCTTATCATTTTACTGTTTTATCATTTTTTTCAAGAAACGTAAATATTTTTCATTTCAAGCAGACTATTAACTACTCGAAAATTCGATGTGTGTCATATGTAAACAAGTCATATCTCTATTTGAATGATTTCTATGGCACAGATATTTTTTTTAACGATTACGCGTATCTTTCGGATATTTTCAATATGAAAAGTCGTGAGACGGTTCAGTGCTTCTTAATACGTTAATAACAAAACTTTGAGCAGTTACTGAATTTCTTCTCACGTTTACAATGAAAGTGAATCCAATAAACGTTATTAAACTTCTGTGGGCAGCATTTGAAGTAATGAATATACCCGAGTCCCCGTTAACAAATGATGAACGTGAAGTAGTATCGCACTTCGAAAACATTTTATTACAAAGCATGACAGAATATAATAGTGTGGAAATGATTGAGGAAAATTCTCTTGACATTGAAGAGCCCTACAAAAATCTTGAAACGTTCGCAGTGGAAGATGCAGATTTTCAGGTGCCTTCCGAAGGGCCTAAAGATAGCTGTTCCGAAGATGACGAACCTTTAAGTTTCGATTATGAAAGAAGAGCTGTTGAATATTGGAGAAGTGCAAAGACGAAAGAAAATCGCTCAATTGATACGGTTCGTCATAGATATAAAAAAGTCAAATCAGTACGACAATTGCGTCGTTGGGCACACCAAATCAACCAGGGAGGGACATACATGGAAAAATTGGCTCGCATATCAGAGTACACATTGCAGAATATGAAAAATGCCATTGACGCAGGCTTGATTGTTCATGATACGGATCTGCGAAGATGGGCTTTACAGGCCCAAGGACTTATCAGTCATAAGGATTTTCGATTTAAAGCATCGCCAACGTGGTTACTTCACTTTAAGAAGATTCATCGCATTACTAGCAGAAAAATCAATAAATTCGTCACGCGAAAATCAGTGGAAAATAGTGAATATTTACACGAGAGTGCTGGAGAATTTTTGAAAAGAGTT
Source organism: Neodiprion lecontei (assembly GCF_021901455.1). Classification (NCBI taxonomy): domain Eukaryota; kingdom Metazoa; phylum Arthropoda; class Insecta; order Hymenoptera; family Diprionidae; genus Neodiprion; species Neodiprion lecontei. Next base: position 20,187,960 of record NC_060261.1, read on the forward strand.
GAACCTCATATTTCCGAATATGGATTACAAAATATATATAATTCTGATCAGAGTGGTTTCCAAATAGAGATTCATTCTGAATGAACGTTAACGAAAGAAGGAACTAAACAAGTGTCGTGCATAGTACAACCAGTAACTTCAACAACGCACAGTTATACTATACAGCCTACAATTTCAGCGGACGGAAAATTAATGTCTTCTTCATTCAGTGTTTTAAAAGAACCATCCGGAACGTTCGGACCTATAGTTGAACAACATTTATTCATACCGCCAAATGTTTTCATCACAGCTTCCAAATCAGGAAAACTTATCTCAGGTATAATAATTCTTGTTTCGCGCTGCATATATTCGAACGGTATTAATCACAATGATTCATTACAGAGCATCTCAAGATGTGGTTAGAAAAAGTGGGACCGAAGAGTCTACTTCTAATTGATTCTTGGAGTGGGCATTGTTCTAGAGTTGTGCAAGAGACAACACCCCCAGACAAAAAGTTGACGACTTTATTGATACCGAAAGGAATCACTAGGAAAATTGAACCTAGTAGCACAGCAAGGGGGGTTCTACACGCAGATTCCTGTTACCGACACTTACCGACCAAGCCGACCAGTCCGCCTATACATTCTCCCCAGACTTAAACCCTTTTCCGCTCCGCGCAGCCCAGACTCAAACCCTTTTTCGCGATGACGTCACAGTCTGCCGTACCGAAGGTCAAAACCGTGCAACCTTACCGACAATTGTATCGATCGAGGGTCAAAATCGTGCTGTTTTACCGACAATCTTACCGACCGAAGGTCTGTAGTGCTCGCCTGCCAACGGTAGAGGGCGCAGCGGGGGCGAGAACTTTTTTACCGTCCCGCATTCTTCTCCCACGATAGGACTGCTGATGTGTAACATGAACCACTCCGAATTCCTTTCCCACGGTAGGACTGCTGACGTGTAACATCAACCACCTCACATTCCTTTCCCACGTTATCAACCACGTGACATTCCAAAATTAATGGTTCCGAGAATTGTTTTTCACTTACGCGGATGTCGGTTTGATATCCAAGGTCGACCGATAGTCGCGGTACATTCAAAGCCATGGATCTGCGGTGTCGGGTTACTATCGCTCTTGGAATGCCAAAAGGTGCGCGCGCATCCGTACAGCTGCACTATAAAAAGGACGCTCATCACAGCAAACGATCATTACGTCACAAGCTGTCAAGTATACGTGAGGAAAAAGCTCAAGATGGAATCCGCGAAGTGTTTGAGATTGATCGATGTTATGGAATCGGCGTTCAAGATTTTATCGGAAAAATCGTCGCCGGCAGAAATTGCAAAATGGATTCGACTCGGAACCCAAAATATCAGGCTTTTGAATAAAATCTTACGCAACAACGCCTCAACGATCGGGGAGAAGACAAGAATTTTGACTACAATTGGAATTCTGAAATCGTTGACAGTCAAATTTCAACAATTGCAGAAAGTGGGTGACGGATTACGAAGCCGACGAAGAAGCGATCGAGTACGGTGGGAAGATTTGGAATCAGCTTTCGAGAGTAGAATTCGAACTGGATCCATCGTCAATTTGAAGCATGAAGATGTGGAGAGATTTCTAGAAGACGCAAAGGTACTAGCTGTGACGAGACTGAAAAACGCTCTGAAGAAAGACAGGAGCTTGAAAGCCAACGTTATCCTGGCTTGTAAATTTGAACTTAGAAAAGATGATCGCACGGTGGAAGAGATCAAATTTTTTAATACAAGAAATGAAATCATCCTCCAGACAACGGATACCAACGAATGGTTCATCGAAAACGCGACGGAGCGTTTGTTGAAAAAGGTGGAAGATTTCCAGGAAAAGGATTCAGGCTGGTCGCTGACTGAAATAATCGATTTGACTGTGAATATCAACCAGTACGTGCCACTACGAGGCGGTGTCTTCACATACACCCCATTACCTAAGCATATCAGTGATAAGAAGGCTGTCGTCAACATCCGTAACAGCGACTTGTATTGCTTCCTCTGTTCGGTCACCGCAGCTCTGTTCCCAGCCGACAACAACCATCCTAACGCGACCAGCTCGTACCCACATTTCAGCTCAGTGCTACGGTATGATGGTATAACGTTTCCAATGTCTCTCGACAAAAACACGATTTCAAAATTTGAGAAGCTTAACGGTCTTTCAATTAACGTTTACGGTATAGACCAAGGTGATCGGAAAAAAAGTGAAATAGTACCGATTCACCTGAGTCAGAATGAGTCTGATGAACCTATGATTCATCTTTTGGCGATCGAAACTGAAATCCCTGATTATGATGATGATGATGATATTGTATATTATGAAAAAAATAGAATCTTTCATTCTGCATGGATTCGAAATTTATCGCGGTTGACAAGATCTCAAATTTCCAAGCATAAATGTCATACTTGGTTGTGCGATAGGTGTCTGTCTCATTTTAATTTCGAAAGATGTTTGTTGAAGCACCGAGCTGATTGCATGAATTTGAACAAAACCAAAGTTATTCTACCTACAGATGAGGAAAAAATACTGAAATTCAAAAATTTCAAGCACAAAGAAACCGTTCCATTCTGCATTTACGCGGAACTCGAATGTTTACTGCAACCCACACATGAAAGTTTTGGGAAAAATAGAATAATTTATCAGAAGCATCTTCCGTGTAGTATAGCTTACTATCTGCATTGCGCGTTTGACGATTCGCTTCCAAAATTCAAAATTAATCGTGGAGAGACTTGCGTTCAATGGTTTGTGAACGAGTTAGCGGAATTGGCACATTCGTTGGAGGGATACTACAAGACTGTTGTACCGATGGAACCGCTCAATTTTAATCAAATCAACGAATTTTATTCAACGACAGTGTGTCACATTTGTGAAAAACCGTTTACACTCGCAGACGTGAAACATCGTGATCACTGCCATTTCACGGGAAAGTACCGTGGTGCTGCTCACCGAGGTTGCAAGCTAAATTACCAAAATTCGCACATTATCCCAGTGAAATTCCGCAATCTGTCGGGTTACGATTCACATTTCCTGATCAAAGCACTGGCCACATCGTTCGAGGGCACAACTGAGCTTCTACCCGTAAACAAAGAAAAGTACATTTCATTTACAAAATTCGTTAAGGGGACAGATATGAAGTTTAGATTCGTAGATTCGTACCGCTTCATGCCCAGTAGTCTTGAGAAATTAGCAACGTATCTCGGTGATGATCAGAAATCAATCACACGAAAATTTTATCATAGCTCAGATAAATTTCAGTTATTGACCAGAAAAGGAGTGTTCCCGTACGAATACATAGACAGTTGGGAGAAGCTCGAGGACACACGGTTACCATCCAAACAACAATTTTACTCAAAATTAAATAATCGGGATATATCAGACGACGACTATGCACATGCATGTAAAGTTTGGCAAACTTTTAAAGTTCAAACTTTGGGAGAGTATTCGGACTTGTATTTACCGACGGACGTGTTTTTACTGGCCGACGTTTTTCAAAACTTTCGACAGAGCTGTTGGACGACGTACAAACTGGACCCGTTACATTACTACACAGCGCCCGGTCTGTCGTTTGATGCAATGTTAAAATGTACAGGCATCGAACTCGAGCTTCTCACCGACATAGACATGGTTATGTTTATCGAAAAGGGTATTCGTGGTGGTGTGTCACAGTGTTCGAACAGATACGCAAATGCCAACAATAGATATATGGGAGAGGAATTCGATCCTGAGGTCGAAGAATCTTATCTCATGTACTTTGACGTTAATAATTTGTACGGTGCTGCTATGAGCTTTGCTCTGCCGTACAGTTCCTTCGAATGGTTATCAGACTTCGGACAATGCGACGTTCTTACCATCTCGGACGACGCGAAGTTTGGTTACATACTGGAGGTTGATTTGGAATATCCTGAGGAACTGCATGAAATTCATAAGGATTTACCACTGTGTCCGGAGCACTACATACCTCCGATCTCGAATAGTAAGCAACCGAAATTGACACCCACGCTATTTTCCAAGAAAAACTACGTTGTTCACTACCGCGTTTTGAAACAATGCTTACAATTAGGCTTCAAATTGCTCAAAATTCATAGAGTTCTCAAATTCAGGCAAACCCGGTGGTTGAAAAAATATATAGATTTAAATACCGATTTGCGAAAAAAATCTGACAACGAATTTGAGAAAAATTTTTACAAGCTAATGAACAACGCAGTTTTTGGCAAAACTATGGAAAATGTTAGGAAGTATAGAGATGTCAGACTGATCACGAAATGGGATGGAAGATACGGTGCTAGAGCTACCATAGCCAAACACAATTTTCACAGCTGCACCGTTTTCGACGAAGATATAATTATCGTTGAAATGAGTAAGACGAAAGTCAAGTTGAATAAACCATTGTACGCAGGTTCTTCCATCATGGATCTGGCTAAAACATATATCTACGATTTTCATTACAATTACATTAAGCAGAAATTCGGCAACCGAGCAAAATTAATGTACACGGATACCCACAGTTTGATTTACAATTTTACCGTCCCCGACATATACTAACACATTAAGGAGGACTTGCACAAATTCGATACTTCTGATTATCCGCTTGACAACGTTTACGGAATACCTCGAGCAAACAAAAAAGTTCTCGGCTTGATGAAAGATGAGAATAAGGGAAAAATCATGCTCGAATTTGTAGGATTAAGAGCTAAGTTGTACGCATTCCGAGTCTTGGGAGATAAGAAAGACAATAAACGTGCCAAAGGTGTCAAAGGATCAGCGTTGAGAAAAATAACTTTCAACGATTATTTGGAATGTGTTTTGAACCGTGAAAATCTATCCTCAAATCAGCATTTGATCATGAGTCGAAAGCACGAGGTATACACCGTAGAAGAGCAGAAAGTAACACTGAGCTGGAATGACGACAAGCGGATCGTGTTACAAAATACAACCGACACGCTTCCGTGGGGCTACAAGCCTTAGCTTTGTAATTTATAACTGTACCATGTCTGTCGATTGTCTAAATAAAGACGCATACTTGTTGTGTGTCAGATATAAAATAAAGAGGGACATACGTTTCTACAAAAAATTCATTTATTTGTTTATCCAACTATTGTGTGTATTGTCAAAACCTAACCATTTAACGTATATTTTTCTTCCACGCTTCTTGAGCACCTTCTCCACCAGATAGATATCCGGATGCTTAACCTTGAGGAGCTCTTGTTCGTAGAAACCACCAGCGATGGGTTGATCTCGGTAGTCTTTGAGCTTGTACGTCACAGGATGAGTATTTTCCACTCGACTCATCGTAAATATTTCAGTCGTCCGATTGGAAGTGTAACCTTTCTCGAAGACATTTTTGAATTTGCTGATTCGAACTTTGTCGCCGGATTTGAACTTTGCCGATACGGTAGGTATCGCTCAAAGCCCTCCGTACGCCTGACGTAATAACAGCCTCTCGTTTGCAACGGTGACATCCGACGGTTTCATTCTTATGGTTCGGTGTTTGACGTTGTTGTAAGCCGAAACCAAATCGGATAAGATATCGAGCTACTTGTAGCTTCCTTGCATACTGAACCGTGTCCACATTTTACCTTTCAGCGTGCGATGGAAACGTTCACAGATCGAAGCCTTCAAATTACTGTACGTGGAGTAAAGTTTGATTCCGTAGCGTGTCATAAGCGATTCGAATTCCGAGTTGTAAAATTCCGTTCCTCTGTCGACGTGTTAATTTTTTGGTACCCGTTCTTGGACAAGCACAAATTCCATTGCCTTCGTAACATCATCTCCAGACTTGCTCTTTATCGGTATAGCCCACGCATACTTTGAAAAGATATCAATGACTGTGAGCATGTACTTGTAACCTTTGTTTTGTCCAGCGTACGACGTCATATCAACAAGATCCGCCTGCCAGGTCTCGTCGATGCCGCGCGCGTCTACACGTCGACGCGGGTGATTCCGGCGTGCAGGCTTATGCAGTTCCGTCACCAGTGCTTGCTTTTCCTCGTTCATATTCCAACGCTATTAGTCGGGTGTCCAATTTGGAAATGATTTCCGCGTCTCGAATCGACAAGTCTCTGTCTTTTTCAAAGTCTGTGTAGAAGGTATCCAAGGCTTTCTTCGCGGTGATCTCCAAAGCTTTGATCATTTGATCATGGTTGTCGATTTGTTTTTGCAGCACGCTGAATTTTCGTCTAAAGGTTTTTAAAGTTACAGCATTGTTCGGCGCTGCGGGATCTGCGACGTTGCACAGTCTCTTGTTCCGTATATCGTAATGCCTGTCCGCTGTTATTTGAAACCCGACACCCGGAGGACCGCGAGTGCTCGCGGTCGTGTTTTTATTCATCTGACGTCCAAACACGTCGACGCTTATCTCGGTAATGAATGCAAAAATGACGGGAGCTGCTTAATAAATGATTCCTGCTTCGCGTAGCTCTTCGATAATGGAGATTATTTCGTTATTGTGACTCGGATTTCCCGCTGCCTGAGATGCCAGGAGTAAACAAAGACGCTCCACCAACTCGTTTGGATCATCCCAGAAGACGTATTTCGTTTCAACACCTTGTTGAGTGATCATAGCTTGCGGAAGTAGACCTTTACCCTTTCGGCGAGGTGATGGGCAATAATCCATTAATTCGGCAATGACATTTCTGAATTTGTAACTGTTATTGTTTCGAACAGCTCTATCGGATGAGTAATACTTCTTATGCGCGTTCGTTGCGAGGATTATGTTTTTAAAATTTTCCCGATCTCCGGCGCTCACAGAAGAACCGTCGGGCTTCTTTTTGAACAAAAGTTCCAGCAAACCCTTCGTTTTCGGGTAACGCGTGTCGCCAATACGAACGTAGTCACTCTTAGAAGATATCAACGAATCACCAATCATTAGTCCGTTAGAGAGGTTGCGTACACCGTACACGTTGTCCAATTCGCCTTTTGTCTTCGCATCTCTCATCAGTGCAAAATACTCGTCCTCGATTTTCTCGACCGGTGTTTCTACGATTGTTTCATCCCCCGCCGAAGCAAAGGAATCGTCCATTTCCGAGACAGTTTCATTTTTCGTTTCATTTTTCATCTGCTTTATTTCTTCTTGAATTTTTTCCACCTCTTGTTTGACAGGTTTGGTATCTTTTGTAACATTCACCAGTTCTTGCAACGGAGTCACTACTGGTTTGAAAACGTCACTCAATTTCTGAGTCGTAGATTCCCTGCCCGACTTGAGCAATCTGTGTTTTCGACGGATCGCAGCACTTGCTTGAGCGATCCGATGTAGGACATCTTTTTGCTTGGAAATTTCAGATCTCTGCATGTTGACGCAACTGAGTCTGCAACGCTACTGCGTCTCTCGCTCGAAAACGCTAGATTTTATTCCTTTTCCAGGCTAACAAAAGAATCGAATCCCCTTCTGTATCGTCCTTCGTTGAGCTTACTGTCTTTGTCGATCACCAGAAACCCGTACTTCTCACCGTTCCAGCATGCCGCACACAAGTCTTTAAATTTTGTGTAAAACATATCGGTGTTTACATGGTCGTTGTATACGTGTCTCAGGTTCATATCGTCTTGTTTGAATAACACGAGTAAGTTTACGTTGTCGCGCACGAGATGTTTGGGAATACGCGCGTACGTCTGACAGAGATAGAAACAGTCAACGTCGTGATGTCTACCCATGCAAAAGTAGGCTCTAATATTGTCCTGCTTCTCGCACGCTACATCGTCAAATATGATTATTGAGTTGGGTCGTGCTTCTTCCGGTGAAATCACTTGCTCACGCTCGGTAAACGCAAAATACTCTGTACTCTCAACATGGTCCAGCAATTGCATCAACAATTGATATTCAGGTTGGTTGAGAGATTTCGAGTAGATGTAGATATTTCCAAATCTGAGTCCATTGGGATGGGTTATAAGTGTGAGCAACGCATTAGTTTTACCACAATTCGACGGTCCACAGAATATCGCACGTACACTGTTCGGGAGTAATTCACCGTGCCGTTTGTGCTTTTCAACATTTTGCTCCGAAAGTTTGTCAAAATTCATCACGGGAAGCTTGGTAGGTTGTTTCTCAAACCGCATCTCGGACATGACTGATCGGATTTGCTATAAATACCCCGTTTTAAAGCACTTTTCTTCAGTCAACGCACGAACATGATCGCGTACAGAGGTAAACGAAGCAGCAGCAGGCGGCAACATCGTGGCAAGGGTCTGGTGAATAGAATCATCAACAAACTTCCGATCGCGTTGCATGTTCCCGGTTACCAATACTGCGGTCCTGGTACGAAGTTGACGAAAAGACTCGCGAGAGGCGATACCGGTATCAATCCTCTCGATGCAGCGTGTAAGGAACACGATATAGCGTATTCGAAAAATCGTGAGAACCTTGAGGTTAGAAACGAGGCTGATAGGGTGTTGGCTGAGAAAGCTTGGAAACGGGTTCTCGCAAAGGACGCAAATTTGGGTGAGAAGGCAGCCGCTTGGGCAGTAGCTAATACAATGAAAGTAAAATCAAAACTCGGAATGGGGATGCGAAAGTCAAAAAATGTGACCTTGAGAAAAATTGTAAATGCTGCAAAACGTTCTATGGTTCCAAGCAACGATGCAAAAGTAGCTATCGAATCTGCGCTGAAGGGAGCTGAGAACGCCGTTAAAAAAGCGGGTGGTAAATGTAAAGTGCGAACACCTCGCGTCCTACCGGTACCTTCGAAAGTCGGTGGTTTTCTACCGTTTCTGATTCCTATTTTTGCCGGTCTCAGCGCTACGGGTGCGTTAGCCGGTGGTGCGGCAGGTATAGCAAAAGCTGTGAACGATGCGAGCGCGGCTAAACGAGAATTGGAGGAAAGCAAACGACACAACAAAACTATGGAAGCTATCGCGTTGGGCAAAGGGCTTCATATGAAACCGTACAAAACAGGTCTTGGTCTCCAACTTTCAAAAAACTAGATGCGATGCTACCACGTCGAGCGTTGACTGATTGGGACTTGTTGAAATATGCAAAAATCTTGAGGGTTCCGCATTTCCGCGGTGTTTTCATGCGAAACGAAATGCTCGAAAACGGTCCACGAAAAAACGAGTCAGCTATAATCAAACTTGACGACAAAGACGGTCCGGGAACACACTGGGTTGCGTACAAGAAACGCGACAATAATATCGATTACTTTGACAGTTTCGGCAACCTTCAACCACCCTCAGACCTCATGAAATACCTCGGCGTTGGTAGCGTCAAATACAATCAAGAGAGGTACCAGGATTATGATACATTTGAATGCGGACACTTGTGTCTGAAATTTCTAAGTGGTGAGCTATATAAACATGGTGCGTGATTCGTCAAAGTCAGTCTACCACTCGCAGTCATGGATGATTCGTTAACGTAACATCGGCGTACTGCTTGATCGTTCACGATCGTATTGTCGAATACAACCCGCTCAGTGGTGGGGTGAAAAAGTTGGTATAAAAGCTGACCCGTTCCCACTATCTCGCACAGTTCAAAGATGGAGCTCATCGTTGACATACAAGGCTTTCGTAGACCTTTCAACAACACCTTCACATTAAAAGAATTGGCTATAATTTCAATCTACTCGGAAGCATCTTCATCAGTGTTTATCTTCAAGCCACCTTACAAATGGAATTTACTGGACGTCATATACAAAAGCCAAAATTCTTGGCTAGAACGCGATTTTCACGGCTGACGTTGGAGCTGTGGAACCATACCTTTTGAGGAAGTTGAGCGGACCATTCAAGACAGGCTGTGCAAAGCTCAAACCGTGTACGTAAAAGGAGAAGAAAAACGAGATTGGTTGCTCAAAATCGTTCCGAAAGTTCGAATCATCGATATGTTGGACTTTGACTGCCCGTCGCTTGAAACCCTGCAAAAAACTTCAGCTGTGTCTCTGAGATGCGACCTTCACACAATACCCAACGCAATCTGTGCAGCACGAAACGTTTGCATACTTCAGAATTGGCTACAAAATCATCGTACTGTCCGTATGGCGAGGCTGTACGATTTGTGTTACTGCGCAGAAGCGTCTACAAGAACGGTCCCGCATTCCTGGCGAATATATCACCCTGGTCATGATACTGTTGAATAGAATTATTGTACTATTTTTGTGAAGTAATTTTCAACCGTACTCTAAAAATTGTACTCAATAAAACTGTTTTTTTTAAAGAATATTCACGAAATAATTTTATACCTTCACCTTAGCTCTTAAGAGAGAATTTTTTTCAATACGAAGCTTATGTAAGATTCGACCTTGCTCTCCATCCTTGACCGAGCTGTACTCGAACCGAGTTATGTTTTGCATTCCTAGAGCGATAGTAACCCGACACCGCAGATCCTTGGCTCTGTACCGCGGCTATCGGCCGACCTTGCACTCCGGTCTGAACCCGTCCAAATACTCACCGCAGAGTTCACATTACATGACGCAGCTCGAAACCCTCCGTCGTTGCTTAGTGGTGTTCGGAGTAGCATTTTCTTAGGTTTTGAGACTTAATTCTAGATACAATTACAAGGTACGTAGGATTAAAGGTATACAAGATGGATAAATGAAAAAATATTCATAATTTAAATCTTTTTTTTTTTGTTTATTGAACGTGAGACTTACACAGAACATTGGATATTCGAATATTATACGTATACAAATTCAAGTTGACGTACGGTCCGCCAAGATAGCGTAGATGCAACCGAATCTCCTTACTGGCTGTCGTCACCTTCTGGAACAAATCTTCATTTTCGTGGAGGGCCTTGGTCAGTCGGTTGGGCAGAAAAATCGTGAAAGCGTCATCCAAGTCCAGAACGATTTTGTCTCCAAATTTCGTTTTAACCCGACGAACGCCACTGACCCGGTATTCGAAGTAGACTTCGAGGTCCGAGAGCTTTTTCAACGGCAGAAATGTCTCCAGGCGAGCGACTTCGATCAATTTTGAAAAGTCCATGATCGTTACGGTCCAGTTGTAGGTGCTCGAAATCTCTTGTGAGTTGATTGAGGTCGGATCTGATTTTCAGCAGATGTTTTACTTCTCCAATATTCTTGAGGAGCAGTTCTAGTCGTTTCTTCAACTCACGTTGTTCCAGAGCACTTCTCATTTGCAAGAACAGCTTCAGACTAGCGATGAAGTTTTCACTTTTCGCTTATATAACGTTCCCCCACCACATAATTTGATGGAGGGTAAGGAATGTCACGGGGCTGATATCAAAGTTTGTGTATGCGCGCGCACCTTTTGGCATTCCAAGAGCGATAGTAACCCGACACCGCAGATCCATGGCTCTGAATGTACCGCGACTATCGGTCGACCTTGGATATCAAACCGACATCCGAGTAAGTGAAAAACAATTCTCGAAACCATTAATTTTGGAATGTCACGTGGTTGATAAGGTGGGAAAGGAATGTGAGGTGTTTGATATCAAACCGACATCCGAATAAGTGAAACACGATTCTCGGAACCATTAATTTTGGAATGTCACGTGGTTGATAAGGTGGTTAGACAAAACAATGCGTTCGACAAGTTTCGACTTGACGGCGAGCGGCATGCGGTCAAACGATTTCGGTGCGACGTTGAATTTGAGACAAACAATTCTCGGAACCATTAATTTTGGAATGTCACGTGGTTGATAACGTGGGAAAGGAATGTGAGGTGGTTGATGTTACACGTCAGCAGTCCTACCGTGGGAAAGGAATTCGGAGTGGTTTATGTTACACATCAGCAGTCCTATCGTGGGAGAAGAATGCGGGACGGTAAAAAAGTTCTCGCCCCCGCCGCGCCCTCTACCGTTGGCAGGCGAGCACTACAGACCTTCGGTCAGTAAGATTGTCGGTAAAACAGCACGATTTTGACCCTCGATCGATACAACTGTCGGTAAGGTTGCACGAGGTCGGTAAGATTGTCGGTAAAACAGCATGATTCTGACCCTCGATCGATACAACTGTCGGTAAGGTTGCACGGTTTTGACCTTCGGTACGGCAGACTGTGAAGTCATCGCGGAAAAGGGTTTGAGTCTGGGCTGCGCGGATCCGGCTCGGTCGGTAAGTGTCGGTAACAGGAATCCGCGTGTAGAACCGGCCTTGCTGTACTACTGAACATCTCGACGTTTTCGGCTTCCGTATATGGAAAAATTATATTTGTCATCTTTCAGACACCGTAGTTCTTTTTGATTATGATTTAAATTTACATTTTAGGAATGATATAATAAAATTACAGTCTTTAGTTCACAACCAACTGTCATCTCCGCGATATCACAATTTGTTTCGTTATGCGTGGCATAAAAGCGGGTTCATTGCAAAGAAACCTGATGAATTTGATAACCCCGTCGATTTTGCATTTGGACAGTCATCTCATCCGAATTGTGAAATCGAAGGTTGCACGAATGTCGCAGTAATCAGATGTTCTTGGTGTAAAAAATCACTTCGCCTACAGCATTGTTTTGATGAATATCATTATTGTACCGAGTATCATCCACAAAGCGATTTATAGATAAACTTGGAACTTGTTTTTGTTTAAAGGGTGTGGCCACGGTAGAGGAGGTAGAATCATGTGCATATTCAACAATTTTGTATTATATAAAAACGTAATTTATTTACAAACCTATTTACAGGTGTATTTAGTGTATGAATCAAAGTAACAAAAAAAAATTTTTTTATTCATTTTTCCAATGCAAAATGGCTAATAATCACTACTTGTTTTTTGTTTATCTTTTTTCCAGCCCTTACGCCTCAAATATCTGTGCCATAGAATCAATTCAAGTAATGATATGACTTGTTTACATATGACACACATCGAATTTTCCAGTAGTTGACAGTCTGCTTGAAATGAAAAATATTTACGTTTCTTGAAAAAAAATGATTAAACAGTAAAATGATAAGAGAGCGATGCCAGAATGAAGGCGAGCCTCAAACAATGTTATTCAATGATTCAAGGCTAAATACTAGACATAATCCGCAATATTGGGAAAAAAGTCGATAAGAATTCAGTTTTCGGGAAAAAATCGAAAGCACGTATTTTGTATTCTTGCATGCTCTTCACAGTGCTGTTGGATTCATTGGGCTCTGATGAACATCTTGTTTCTAATGTAAAAATCAACTTTGTATATACAAGTTAACCCCTAAAATAAAGAGTTCTTGAGAATATTCGAAGTGTGTTCTCCATCACTTTTGACAAGGTATTTATTACTATCATTATTTGTTATCAAAATCCCCTCCTTGTATGCAAAACAGAAAAATCATCTTGGGAGGTGGTCAACTTTGGAGGGGTGTTTCACCCCTTTAAAATGAGTTTGGGCCGATAAAAAAAAAAACGTATGTCATCGATTTTGACCCTATATAACATACCAGAGTTTCATCGAAATCGGAGGAGGACATCTGAAAACGTTTCCTTGTAAGAAAAAGAATCGGCAAACGAATTTCGAGCACATATTCGACAACGCAAATCAACATGGCTTTCAGCTGCTGGGCAAGCCTTTACTGTATTAATCTTGAAATTTAATCGCAAGAATATCAGCAGCTCTTACCACCCCGCATCTAGCGTACGAAAGCGACAACCCCTTCACGATTTTTCAAAGGCCCCATTGGCCCTAGGGGTATAAGTATGGTTAATCCGCCCCGGAAGATATTCAAACGACACTTAGAAGGAGTCACAGGTACTAATAAAATAATAAGATCCTGAAAGTTTCAGATCCTTAACTCGACTGGTTTTTGAGAAAAATTAAGATAAGCAAAAAAATAGAAAAAATTTTTTTTTCTCAGGATTGACTAAACTGATTCATCTGAATCTTTAATATGTCTTGTGTACTGATAATAGCTGCTAGAAAAAAAATTAAAAACCTTATAGCTTGACAAGATCCTTAAAAAAAATTGTTTTGTTTGTAATTACAAATTTTAACCATGATACAATTTTGGCACAGTTATGAAACTGTTACTTTTTCAAACCTTATCCAATTACCTACAACACTATGATATTTCAAAATTTTTGAAAATGGTATGCCATAGTAGAAAAAAATAAAAACCACTTCTCGGCCAAAATAATGAATTTATTTTTATGTTTTGAGCTTTTACTTTGTTATTTTAACGCCTATTCATAGAATTAATTATTTCATACTCTAAACAATATCAATTATTTCTTTGCCAAAGTCAAAAATCACAACAGTTAAATATTAATAATCAGTAAGTAATCTTAACAAATATTTCTAGGAACAACTTTTCATTATAAATTTCGATTATTTGTATATTTTTACCAACCTGAAACATGAATATAATTAACAATCATCAATGTTGAGTTATTCAAGCGTCAGTGTCTCTCATTGTTGATAGCAAGTTCCGCAACTCAATTACGTTTTCCATTGCAAGTCCGTCAAGACATGAAGTTTCTCATCTGACACATGATAATTGTCAATTTTGTCTAGTAATGTAGAATCACATCCAACAGCGAAGTTTTTCATCATATTATTTATTTCTGAAGATAAAATTGTTGTCCAATTAGAATAAAATTTTATTCTCAATAAAAATGTTTATTTATTGCATAACTCCAACAGCATCGATTTCCATCTGGAATGTTAACTCGCCGTTTAATGAATGATTGCATGCGAGCGTATTAAGGAATCATTGTTGAATCATCAGTACCATGACAAAGATAACAGCACTTAGGAGTTGAAATAGTTCTTTTGATTGGCACTTCAATATACTTTGCACTGTTGTCTGTAGATGTGACGTTCGCTCTCAAAGACGGATCATCCAAACTTGATTGAGATAATGTTATCTGTGACAAGATGGACTCTGTTTTTTCGAATATTTCACTAACAGCAGATTTTGATTTATCTACAAAACTCTGTCCACTCTCAACAGAATCAATTTTCCTTTTTTTATACAACTTCAATCGACAATTACCACAGACAATATCTCCAGTGGAAAAATCAAAATGAAACGTGATAGAAAACTCATAAATGTCTTGATCTGTTAATAAGCGTGTAGGAGTGCCAGAAGCTATTTTTTAACAATTCAGAGCAAATGCAACTGTTTGCTAGTTGTTGCTAGCTTTTTTGGCCGAGCCGCTTGGAAGGTGTGATCACTCTGAAGTCAAGGATGAGATTTGAAGTTGTTTATAATATACCTTATTTATTCATTTAATTTACAGATGTACAAGTTATTTCATGTTTGGTTTCCACGTGATGGAAGGGGTTGTCGTGGTCCTATGGTATCGCGGTGAAGGCTGAAGTGAAGAGGAGGAGCGACTGATAGGTGTGGTGCTTGGTGGCGGCGTGTAGTGCCTCTCCGGTGAACTAGGCGGCGCAGGAGGACGGCGATTCTCAGGTCTGGTCATTGGTTGTGACGGTTCCCACTCACTATCCGACTGTGTTGTCTGAGTCGCTACCGTAGTGTAAGTGGGTGGTGACGCCACGAACGGAGACAAAGCCGCTGGGATGGTGCGGTTGAATCTCGGTGAAGTTATTCTGGCTCGTCGGACGTCCCAGAGAGAGAGCAGTATGCTGGGTGGCCTGGTCAGAGGCCTTGAAGACAAGTCCAAGGGGTGTAGTACCCAAGGAGATGGAGGATTATAGGAGCCTGTCCCTTTGGTTGAGCTAGCTGGTACCAGAGTGGATGATCCCGTGATGCAGTAATCCAAAAAAACATGCGTGCTGTCGAGCTAAAGTAGCGTCCAATGTGTAGGAGGTGCAACGTGATGGTAAACCTTGTGTGCAGTTTTGGCTCAATGTCGGTGAGACCGAAGTTGTCCTGACGATGGGTGGTATCGTTGGTCTCATATCGCAGCCGCGGCTTCACTTTGACAGCGGGAAACCACGCGAGCCGATTGCGGGACGCGCGTGGCTGTGTGGGTGGCGTTAGCGGCGCGCGTGACGTTGTGGGAACTGTCTGCTGTGGCGCGCGACTGGAAAGTGGTTGACGCTTGGGCGCATGAGTTTGCGTGTTTATTGGTTTTCACAAGGTGGTTGTGAACAGTAACATTTTTCATTTACTTTCTTAGATTGAGACATCTTATTGCATTGACGTTTCAAAATTTTTGAAAAGTTGAATTTCTTGCAAACATTTCTCAGTAATAACTCAAAATCGATAATTGTTAATTATATCTATGTTACAAGTTAGTAAAAATATATAAATAATCGAATTTTATAATTGAAAGTAGTTCCTAGAAATATTTGTTAAAATTATTTACTGATTATTGATATTTATCTGTTGTAATTTTTGACTTTGGTAAAAAAATTACTGTTATTGTTTTGAGTATGAAATAATTAATTCTATGAATAGGCGCTAAAATAACAAAGTTAAAGCTCAAAACATATAAATAAATTCATCATATTGGCCGAGAAGTGGATTTTATTTTTTTCTACTGTGGCATACCATTTTTAAAAATTTTGAAATATCATGGTGTTGTAGGTGAATGGATAAGGTTCGAAAAAATAATAGTTTCATAATTGTACCAAAATTGTATCATGGTTAAAACTTCAAATTAAAAACGAAACAATTTTTTTTTTAAGGATCTTATCAAGCTATACAGATTTTAATTTTATTTCTTGACGCCAAAAACACTCGGCTTTCCCAACAAATTTTTCACCCGTAAGTGGCCTACCACCACTACGCAAATTTTGGTAGATTTTCCAGACCTGTATGTAAGACCATGGTTACCACCGAACTCGGTAACAACCGTCTGGTTCTAACCTAGACTCGTCCCGATAACGGTATCGATCGTTATCGCATAGATTGAAAGTACTCATAGATATATGCTAGCAACATACTTATATCTACGTAAGCCTTAAACTCACGGGTCCGGCCTTCCGCTAATATCAAGCCTCACCTACCTACTGAACTTGTAGTATGTCCGATTGACTAATCTGTATATTCTTCATACCGTCCCACTATATATTATTACCGACCATCCGCCGTTTTTTGACTATTTACAATCGTATAACCCGTATAGTTCTCATACAGTTTGTTTATATATATGAGCAAGTCCCTCAATTCTAGTCGTCGTATCCGGCTTCACCCCCTTAGATCTTCTCGCAATTTTTTGATCTTAAATTCCTGTGTTACGTCCGTGCCGGTAATCGTGACTGCGCCCTCTCCGCACCACTATTTACTGACGTGCAATTACCATAACAGCGTCATACACAGTGTTTTGAAATGGCTTTGTGATGGTATGGCTATGTATACATGGACTGTATGGCTGATGGTGTGAGTGACATCGTGGATGACGAATGGAGGGAAAAAATGACGTTGAACGAATGTGTCGAATGTCAATGTCTTTATTTCACTTAATAGTCACAGATGAGGTTACAGTTGTTTGATGTGGGATTGAGTGATTTAATGTTGTATGAGTTGCACAAATGATGAGAAGCCCAGTACGATTATATGAATGCGTGCTGCGGCTGAGTATGATTTGCCACTGAGGAAAACCGTTATGCTCGTGGTGTGGCTTGCGTACACGAGATGAGAATGAGTGGTGGTGATGATGCACTGAACTTATGCAAATTATTGCTCGTGCAATAATTGCTACAATTAATGCTACAACGATGTGAGTGGTTCCTACACTGAATTTATGATTGTTGCATTAATAATGAGTGCACAAATAGGAATAATGTCAAATGCCCATGCCAAACACACGAGGCCCGGCTCGCGCTTCCCAGCGAGTCCCGGGAGGTGCTGCCCTCGCGCAAGTCCTTGAAGAGCAAAGCCGTCGCGCGGCAATCAACGACGATTCGATCAATTTTGAACAAAAAGTCATACCATAAGTTCTCAGATCTACATCGATCCACACAGTTATCATCATAAGTGTACAACACTACTAAGTAGTATATATAACATGTATATTCACATTTGAACTGCATATTTTTTTCAACACTTGACTTTACACAGGATGCGTAATCTCAGATTCGGATAAGTAAACGTTTGCAGCAGATTCTAGTCAATAAGACAAAAAGGTAATCCTGAATTCTGAAAATTGCAGAGCGTGAGACAAGAAGTTCGTTATCATTCCTTAACATCCTCTATTCCTCAGACAAAACGTCCTGTCGGCACTAACCGATTGGCCCTCACAGACCAATCGTCTTGTGCTGACTTACCTAAGAGCCTAGGTCATCAATGAAGAGCTCCTTCTCAAACTCCTCCTGCTTCCATCTTTTTAAGAAATTTTAAGAACCAGAGAGCAGAATACAATTTAACTTTGAAGAGTAAAGAACGTAAATTAACATCCAATAATCACCTACCAAATTAGAATAATAAACCAAGTAAACTAAATCAAACTCTTAGATTCATCAATACCGGACTCAAGTATTGCTATTTGAACCGTAATTAAACAACCTTACGAGCGAATAAGGCATTGTTGAAACCTAACGCTGAGAATAGATCAAGAAGAACTTGTTATTTGTTAATTAATGCCGTTTTTAAATTAAAGTGTTTGTGTGAAGAGAATTATTTCAATTACGCATAATGATAGTTATCACAGCCCAAAATAAGCGGAGAGCTGTACCAGAAACCTGAACGAATCAAATACTAGAGTTCGCACACATTGAAATGGAAAGGTTTGGGAACATAAATTTAATCAGAATCAAGCAGGAAATATAAGATCGTTTGTTGACGTTCTTCCCAAAAACAGTATCCCAAATTTTTTCAGATTTTTTCCACTTTTGTTTTATGAGTTAGTGTACAGAGTATTCTATAGAGTTTTTCAATTCTTGTTTTTCTTACGGGGTGGATGATAGTGATCACGATGAGCGACTGTCGATGACCACATCCACACCCAGCCGTGATGTTATGACGGCCTATTTCGGGTTTGTAACCCGTTGACTACTCGCACGTACGAAGAATCAGAGGAAATGAGAGGAAGTTGTATTGAGAAGATGAATGTTTGCGTGTACAATAGATTGATTCTCAGAGACATGGAGAGTGCAACGAGAGGACAGCAAAAAGGCAGAGGCAAAATTCTGCTGACGTGTTATGGGAACTGAGACAGTGAGGTGATAAAAAGTGGATACGGGGTATAAGATTGTTGTAGGAGTGTGGGAAAAGAATCTAAAGTCTGGAGAACGTAACATTTTATTCATTTTTTTTCACAATAAAATTTTTTTTTTTTAAATAAGTTTTTCGTATGAAAAATGCTCAACTTTGCGAGATTTTTTTTTTGCGTTTATACTTGCGAAAAACTCTGAATATTAAACTCAAAGTCTGAAAAGCTGTTTTTTTGCCATTGTTACGTTTTGGGAAGAACGTCGTGAGAAGTCTTTGATTTACTGCGTGATTTTCGGCTCAAGCTGGCACAAACCTTATGATGTTCAGATTCACGAGCTTCGATGATCTGCTCCTACATATTTCTCATTCAGCTTGCCTCAATCTGAAATTATGTTGTGGGTCGTACCAACTATCACTATGCATTATTGAAATAACTATTTGTACACAACACTTTAATTTAAATACACATTTTGTTCTGATTGATTTGGAGATTTGATTTCACAATGATGTTCTTTACTTATTTACAATTAGTTATACTAAAATTCGGAGGTTTTAAATATAGTGTTCAGTGATTTAGAATGATCTGTTCTTGACCTCGAAGAGTTCTGAATTGTCTGGAGTCTGGTTTGGTTCTTTGTGATCTGGATCTTGAATTAGTTCTTAATGGTCTGAAATCATAATTTGTTCTGCGTTCTTTGATGTTCAATTTAATTTTGTATTTTCTGGCGTCTAAAGATAATTCTATGTTGCATCAGTTTCATTTCAAAGATGGAAGTTTTGGAAAGACTTCTGATTTGTCTTAAGCTAGGTCAGTGCAAGACGATCGGGCTTGGAAAGGCGAATCGGTGCAGTGCTGACAAGATACTTGCAACAATGCTTTTCTGAGTTCTGAGAATGATACCTTACGAACAGTTTATCTTTTCTTTTCTTACATTTCTTGCTTTCGGTCAGTGAGGTTTATGAACCTGAGTTGTGAATTTCGATTGTAGACCCTGCGGTCTGTATGTGTGAGTGGAAATTGAAAATGTAAAGATGAAAAATGATAATTATTATATATATACATATATACTGCATAGCGTTATGCGGATGTGAACTTGGTTGCGAAATAACGGACGGTATATTGCATGCAAATTGTTGATGCAAAACCATTGTACACTAAGATCGTAACGGAATCGCGATCAATATGGATCTTAAGTCTATAGTATGTGCATGTGAGCTCTCTTAGATAGATAGATAGATAGATAGTTTATTGCTCATAGAGAGGACACTAGGTCTCTCATAGCAAGAGGGGTACAACTGGTATACTTTTTCGTATGGTTATTTATATTACATGATTTAACAAATTTATTCATTTAACGAAAAGGCTCGAAGTGCGAGGGCATTTTTCACGTATTTAAAAATTATGAGCGTTCTTACATCTTGCGAACTTAGCAGTGATTGTAGCGCTAGGTTTCACTCGCCGTCGAGGAGTAATTGTCCGAGATAGTACGACCTGAACACGCTGTACAGAGGGCGATCGCAGATAAAATGAATCAGGGTTTCTTCCTTTCGCATGTTACAGTTCATACATATTTGGTGCGGGTCTAACTTTCCGGCGCATCTCTCGTACGCGATCCTAGAATTGTACTGGTTTGCCAGGCGCAGTTGGGCGATAATTCTTTTTGCCGGTAGGCTTAACTTTAGAGTCAAGCATTTCGCAGGTGCTAGCTCAAGATTCTTCGGGATTTTCAGCTGACACGCATTAGATTCAAGCGCTCTTGGAAGGTCCGCCCCTCTCAGAATTTCTCCGTATCTCTGGAAGACCTCGGTAGGTCTGTTCGCCCAGGCTTGTGGGTCACGCGTTCCCCACAAGTCTAGACACTTCGTTTCACTTGAGAACTCCCTGAATTGGGAGGCCCAATTCAGTTCGTACGGTCCGTTTACACGTTCGGCCAGGCTTATCAGTCTTAACATACATAACTTTGGCAAGATATTTTCTGATATTTCGAGTATTTTCATAAACCAATTCCATATCCTAATCATTGCACAGTACGCTATTTGCATCGTACCCATCTCCAACCTCAGTGCCCAGTTCGGGGTGTTACTCGGTAGGTACAGTAGCTATTTGAAAAACCCTGTTTGCGCTTTCTCGATTTGATCTAGATATCTTAGACCCCAAACTGGCACCCCGTGCAATAGAGTAGAAGAGATCAAACTGTCGTACAAGTGTTTAAACGATTTCCAGTAGTCACTTTTTGCTCTTGCTAGGATTGCGAAAGCCGCTCCGGATGAAATTTTGGCTTTGTTTATGGCGTTCACTGCTCCGAGTTGTCCGAGCGACGAGCTCGATAGCGGGATTCCCAGGTAGTTGTACGTAGTTACAGTCTCGATGTTCTTATCCATATGTCGCGTATACTTAGGATCTAATGCCTTCGGATAGCCCCCATTTTTAAATATTATTATACTGGTTTTAATCAAATTTACCGTGAGCCCATTTTCTGCGCAATACTCTCCTAGCACCCTGAGCTTTTTCGCTAAGTCTGTCTGACTCTGGGCTAGTATAACCGTATCGTCGGTATACAGCAGCATCACGATATTGTGGATTCCCTCGATGTTGAGTCCCTCTAGACCCCTTTGTCTGAAGAAATCCTCGAAGTCGGCTATGTATAGAAGGAATAGCAGAGGAATGAGAGACTCACCTTGGAGGACTCCTTCCGTAACTGCAAATTCGTTTGAAAAAGCATTTCGACTCCTCACCTGTATTGTCGCTTGGTCGTAAAGAGATTTGATTATTTTTGTCATCTTAGTGCTAATTCTGAGTCTGTACAGTTTCGCCCATAGTTTCTCTTGCGTTATCGAATCAAAGGCTCTCTTGAAATCCACAAAAATCGCGTAGACCTCTCTTTTTCCCAGTCGCAGTTGTAGCTGGATCGCTAAAATTAGTGTGAACATGCACTCCGTGCCACCGCGGCCCTTCCTAAAGCCCATCTGCGCTTCCGGAAGAAGTCCTCTCGTCTCTACGTATTGTTCTAATCTTTCTTTCAGTATCTGTGTGAAAATATTTGTTACATTGTTTACCAGTGCTATTCCGCGATAATTTGACGGGTCGTCTTTGTCCTCTTTCTTGAAAATCATTGTGAGCAATACCTTTGCCCACCTGCTTGGGACACTCTCTCGCTCTAAAACAAGATTACAGAGTTTCAAGAGGTACAGGCGTTCGTTAATCGGCAGTAACTTATAGAATTCAGTGATAATTTGGTCCGGCCCAGCGACTTTTCCATTCATGCACTTTTCAAGCGTCTTTTGCGATTCCGGTAACGTAATTTGCTCATCTAACATTTGGATGTAAATACCTTCAGGTTCAGAAAGTAAAGGGGTCGCGTCCGTTGCTCTGGGAGTGCATACGTTTTCGTAAAATTCATTCCATCTGTCAACCGGGAGAGTCGCTTCGTTTTTATTGTTCACTTTAAATTTTCTAACAGCCTTTCAAAAATCTTGAGGTCGTTTGAGGCCTGCAAAGCTTTCTCTAATGGTGTCGTTATATATTTTTTTTTTTCTCGCGACTGATGCTCTAAATTTTTTCTTCGCCTCTACATATATAAGCCTTTTTTGTGCATTTGCGTGGTCTTGGACACAGTCTGCTGTGGCCTTACTCAACAGTGATTTGGTATCTTTACACTCGTCCTCGAACCAGGGCTTTCTGAAGGGCCTCAAAAACGGGTCCCTCGTGCTACCACACTTTTTGTCATTCCCGCAAACTGAGCAGATTGTTTCATGCTTTGTACTAAATTTTCGTATACTTGCTCCGCCGTTTCTGCCAGCGTGATTTCCGGTAATAAATTTGCTCGACTCATTTAGCTTTGGTATAGCTACAATAGCTCACTTGCCCATATTAATCTTGTCCCCCTGTTAGTGTCTCCAAGTTTACTGCCATAATTTTCCTCTATCTCAGCCCCAATTGCGCATAACTCTAATTTAACTGAAAGGTGGTCCAATAGGCCTGCTTCTGTTTCTATCTCAAAATCTTCAATTTCGCTAAGGCTGGATGCCTTTACAAAGACCAGGTCTATCACATTTCTTCCATTTTTACAGTAATAGGTAGGTCTCGCCGGGCGGTCACCCGGCGATCTGCCGTTTACTAGGACATATCCGTTAGTCTGCATAAATTCTGAGAGCGGCGGGCTCCTCGCATTCACTGTTTCATCACAATTTCTCAGCGTACCATACAAACAGGCATTAACAAAAATCTCCCCAGGGAGTGCGTCAGACTCACCCACTCTCGCTTTAAACTCACCTCCGATAATGACTGTCCCATCGCCTACCTTTTCCTCCACTTCCCCAACCGCGATTTGGAATAGTTTCTAAGATATGCTTAAACTCGAGCCCAGGGCGAAAGTATATAACTCTAACCGTGAGCACAGTTTCTCTCACTACCGTCCACGCAAACAGCCACCACGGACTCATGTCGATGACCTCGGTTTGCATTGTTTTCCTCACCAGCACTACTAGCCCACCCCTAGTGCACGTTCCAAAAAATTATGCCGCTGTCCCTGGACCTTCTGTGCAGTTTTTTGAAACTTGCGTTGAAGTCGAGGCGCTCGTGTTGGTTGCAGGATCCTCAGTTTCGCGGTTTGGTTTTTTTAGGCCTTTTTCCTTCTTATTCCAATGGTACACTGCTCAATCAATGATGAGCTTCTGATAGCTAATCTTGACGGTGCGCCCTTCAGATCTTCGCTGCTTGCTGAGATCTCTCAAATTCTTTGCGACTTGTCTCTCTTTGAACGTCAGGTCATGGTCGATGAAAACTTCTCTGCCCTTCAGCTTTTTCTTCTGAGTAAAAATTCCTTGTTTTATGTCCCAGCAATCTAATTTGATTCTAATCATATTCTTATTATTCCTGTTTGAGATTATTCTGGGTTTGAGCACTTTGTTTTGCACGTTGAACTCTTTCTGGAAGAACGAATCTACTTCCCCTTTAATATTATCCCGCTGAAATTCTTATCCTATAAGAATGACGTTATTCTTCCTCGTGTCTTTTTCTAGGGCTTCGATTTTACTGAGCAGCCTGCTGGATCTTTCCGCTGCCCCTGTGCTTTTTTGAGCTTTTTCAGAATCGCTCAATCTCTTTTCATTTCTTGTATGCTTTACGTCAAAGCCGCCACTTTTTCTGCGTATTTTTTTTCAATTGCCATGATCTGGTTTTGCAGCTTTTGAATTTTCTGAGTCGTTTCTTCTTTGCACATTCGCAGTTTTCGTTTGAGATCTTCGAAATTGCTTTCGTGCTTCTCGGCGACCGTGGCCAGCTGAACGGTCATGCTGTTGTATTGCTGCTTATTTTCCTCTCTCATATTGTTGCATTGCTGTTTATTTTCGTCTCGCATATTGTTGAATTCAGCAAGAAGCTTTTCCATGATATCTGGATTTTCTGCTTTACCAGTGTGTTGTGTAGAAGGGTCGCACTCTGCAGCTGAGGGTACTGTTCCTTCTGGTTGGGCAGCTGCGAAAATTTTCTTTGACGGCGTGTCGTTGGGGCTGGTGTCCGGCTCGATCTCTTCTCTTACTTCTCTTTTTCGCTTCGCGTTTTGGGGGTTTGGAGAGATAAATCGGCCTATTGATCCGCTGGAGCCAGATCTCTCACGTGCCGATTGACTTGCCGATTGAATGCTTTTCGGCGGCCAACCTCTGGTCGGTAAGGCCCCTCGTGTGGGAGTGCTGGACATATTGGTTTCTCTGTTATCAACTTGGGGTATTGATTTGAGTTCTTTAGCTTCCCCAGAGATGTCGCTGTCTGTCATTTAGGGTGCGCAGAGTTCCTCTTACGTCTCACCGCTTGACTCCTAACCTTAAAGGCAGCACTCGACAATTTGTTTCTCACTATTTCTTCGTACCTTGTTTATTCCAGTTATCTTCTAATATGCGGTCTGATCGCGCTTTCTTTCATGTGAGCTCTCTTACGGTAATTGCACGTCGGCAAGTTACGGTACAGAGGGGGTATCGCCGCAATTATCGGCTGGGACGTAACACCGTTGCCTAAATTCTTAGAACTTTGTCCATATTTTTCTCGAAAAGCTGGAAAACTTTCACGTCATCTCCGTCATTCTCGAGATGGATTCTCCATAAACACACGAGAAATGAATTGATGAAAAAAAATTTGAAGAAAAATTTTTATTCATTTTGTGCATTCAATTCTTTTTCCTATCTTTTCCTTTTTCACACAAGAAATGAATAAAAGAACATAAATTCAAGAAAATTTCGAATTAATTTAATATATTTTACGCTATAATGTAAAAAGTAGATTATTAGTAAAATTAGATTAAAAAACTTGAGTTATTGAAGATGATCGGCAAGTATACTCTGCTTTGATTGCGATTAAACCTGAATCAATGGAAATAAGTGCAAACAAGTACAGTCATTGAGAACCGTTTTTGATTGAGAAACTCGAGCATTCAAGTTCAGTAAAAAGATTAGCTAGAATTAGCTCCAATTCTTTACCAAGAACGGCCAGAGGGACTCAACCACTGCACTTTTTCTCACCTGTTTCCAATAACGCAAGTTTGATTTCAATAAAAACAATGTCTACTTCCCCATCATCTTTAATAACTCAAAGTTTTCCAATCCAATTCTCATACTTTTTACTTTATAACGTAAAATATATTGAATGAATTTGAAATTTTCTTCAATTTATCTTCTTTATTGATTTTTCGTCCGTTTATGGAGAGCCCATTTTGAAAATGACGTAACTAATTGAAAAGAAATTTCGGTTTTTCGAAAAAAATATTCACAAAATTTTCAAAATTTGGGCAATGGCAAAAGGAACAGGTTTTCAGGTTACATGCTCAATTTTCAGATCTTCTCGCATGCACAAAGGCCAAATTTTTTTTTGGAAAGCCAGTATTTTTTACACATGAATCCTATTTTTTAAAAAAATTTTTATAGTGGAAAGCAATTGCAAAAAAATTAAATAAAACAAGAATTAAAAAACTATGGAATACCCCACACAATATCTTCAAAAAAAAAGGGGAAGAAATCTGTAATATGTTGTATATTGTTGTTTGATAAGGACTTTCACCTCAAAAATTTTGAGAAGATCTGATGGGGTGAGATCGGATCCGACTTGCAGAGTTGGTGGACTTACTCATAAATATTATTACCGGCTCCACCGTTCATTAACGATTCCAAATCGTGTAATTCGTACATTTTCCATACCGTTCCTGTATAAATATACATATATACACATGAGTCCCCCAGAAGAGATGTAGTGCGCTACTATCGATATCAGAAAGATTGGAGATATGCGGCAATGAATGTGTTACAAGAGTCGCTGGATCTGGGTCTAAATAAAAGGGGGAGGCTGATATTTCAATTAATGATTAAGGATTGTTCTTGTTTGTTGAAAGGATAAAAGGTGTTTTTCTGAGGCATTACACATTTGTAAGCAGTGTCGGTAGGTCAGTTATAGACTGAGTTTGGGGTAATATTCTAGCTTTTGATATGATTTTAGATTTTCAAGTTTCACGTACTATTACGGGCAGTGATCATTTCCCGATGATTTTTATATAAAATGTAATTAACAAACAACAACTTCCTATAGATATTAACTGGAGATCTCATAGGAACAAGTCTTTTTGCGATATAATTAAGCTTTTGCCAATTCTAAACATGCAAGCCCTGAGCATTGACAAGTTATGCGACCTGTGAGAAATAATATCAGAGAAGCCGCTCAACGCTCAGGAATGGCCAGTGGCTGTAATTGATAAAAGTGTAAACCATAGGCCGATAAGGATTGCAATATAGAGAAGCTTGAAGTACGTGAGTTGCTCAAAGTGTGTGAGAAAAATCATTTCCAAAATCCGTCCTAACATTATTACTCAGAATTGAAAAAATTTTGTCGAGAAGAAGTGAAAAATTCAAAGGATTTCTTCAAAAATAAGATCATCTTGAACATTTCAAATGCAAGGAACTGCAAACATTTGTGGTCTGCAATAAATCAAATAAGAAAAAAATACAGTAGAAGCTTAACTATGATGAAACGTGATTCCTGGCCTGATTTCTATTAAAATTATTATGATGATGTCTTTGGTGGGTTCACATAGACGCGGTGACACGGTGCGCGGTCGAGCGGAGTACCAAGGTGGTGCATTCAGAAAACAACACGTAACATAACCTAACTTGAATGGAAGTGTCTAAACATGCCACAGCGGAAAACGTGCTCCGAAATATAAACGAGTAATAAGAATGCGGTATAGACATTATTAATTTTTTAATTTTTTCTCAATTTTTTTGCCGTCGAGATGCTGTCGCATCTGTAAATCATGAATTCAGATTACGAATATCAACGACAATTGTACGTGTACAATACTGTACAGCTGCGAACGACGAAAAAAACTACTTATGTTATATTACTTATACCTTCGTGCGAGAAAAAGAACACGCCGGAATAATCCTAGGAACCAGTGGGTCCGGGATATATTTCTACCTGAAACCCGCAAAAATCGAGGAGCAGATTAGCTGATTCTGGAAATGAGGTTGAAAGATACAGAAAAGTACACAAATTACTTGAGAATGTAACCAGAACAGTTTGATACTCTCCTTCAGTTAGTGAGTCCCCGCATAACGAAATCTCATGTGGTTCGAGAACCTATTACAGCTTCGACCAGGTTGGCCCTGACTCTCAGGTATTTTATCGCTGTTATTCAATAACTTACTATCATTTCTAGTATCAAGAGCCCTTATTACTTCATTAATACTTTCTAGCATTGACGCTCATTGTAATGTTAGATCCCAATTTTCAGATATTTAGCTTCCGGCGATAGCATGGTTTCCTTGAGTTATGCTTTCCGTATAGGAAAATCAACAGTCACAGGAATAATATCCGACACTTGTGAGGTTTTATGGACAACTTTGAAAGATAAAGTGTTGTTTCAACCATCTGCACATAATTGGCTAAATATAGCAGAACAATTCAAAGATATATGGAATTTCCCAAAGTGTATTGGGGCCATAGATGGAAAACACATTAACATTGAGGTAAGACAAAACAATCATCATAGACTCAATACCACTCATTTATATTGATCTCGCATCTTCCATAATTGTTGCAGGCTAGACCAAATTCGGGGTCCACCTATTACAACTATAAAGGCAATCACAGCCTAATGCTCATGGCAATGTGTGATGCTATTTATTGGTTCACCCTTGTTTACATAGGGGCTCAGAGTAGACAGAGTGATGGTGGAGTTTTTCGAAAATCGAATATAGGAAAAGCCTTTAAAAACGAGCTACTCTCATTGTCTCTACCCACACTTTCATCAGTTAGGGAAGCATTGCCTTACGTCACGGTAGCAGATGAAGTTTTTTCATTGACAACATATATGTTGTGACAATATCCTAGGGCTAGTTTGACCCCTGAACGGCGGATATTCAATTACCGACTAAGCAGAGCACGAAGAGTAATTGAGAACGTATTTGGTATTATGGTTGCAAGGTGGAAAATATTTCAGAGGCCTATACTTGCTTCAACTGAAACTATAGAGGGAATAATAAAAGCATCTGTCTGTCTCCACAATTGGTTAAAGAAGGATGAAGATTCCACACCTGCCATGAAAAGAACATATTGTCCACCTGTTTTCGCAGATAGCATATCGTCAACTGGTCACATCAATGATGGTCAATGGCGAGCTGAAGTCCCATGTGCTATGGGAATAGCTAAACTCCGTCGAACAGGAAGCAACAGGTACAGCCAAAATGCAAGTATAGTGCGAGAGACATTTACTGATTTCTTCAACAATGAAGGTGCTGTTGAGTGGCAGTAGGCTCTAGCACAAAACAATGATTTTCAAGGATACTTGTATCAGGGAGGATCGAGGTATGCTCAATGACGACATTTGAGATCTGATAATGTCGGAATTTGGTTAATCGATGAAATGCAAAAAATTCTTTCGTTCGCAAAAAAAGTTTGAAAGCAATCACCTGTAAATGAACAGATACGTTTAATTTTAATTGTGCATTAGCCACAACTCTACAAATTGTATATTCAAATTATTGCTAATTATTGCCTAAAATTATATTATCAGGAAAATTTTTTGAATTTTTGGTGGATAGTAGTACACCTAAAACTCAGTAAAAATATAGCCGACTGTATCGGCCAGGTTTTCCGGAGTTTCCCTATGCCCTCGTGCAAATTCAAGAAGGAAGGAATTGGAAAAAAAGGCAGGCGAGGAGATTGTCAAAAGGGGTAGTACCCCGTATACAAGGTGGAACAAATATTTGAAAAAAAAATTATATAATGTATCGATCGAATTGTAATAAATAGTCTTTTATATTTGTGAGTTTGTAATAAAATTTGTAAATTTATAGTACATTCAAAATAAAATCTTTGTATTTATTTAATAATATGTGGGTTTTCCAAATACTCATTTTGTGCCATATTCCCAACGAAATAGCACTTGCAGCATTTCTCTTTCGGCTTGTGCACGATCACAAGAATTCAGTCTTTTCAAACTAGCTGCCAATCTTGAGCAGAATGCATCTACTTCGTTGACTGCTGGTGGTGTACGAGGGCCTGTAGATGGTCGTGGCATTTGTATTGGCTGCCGAATTGCTTCCAACAAGGCCTTTTCAATATTGGACAACTTATTGCTTCTTCCTTCACAAAAACACAGTACACATGTCTCATTACATAGTACACATACTCATTGAATAGTAATTAAAGTTGATTCTGTACTTCTTTTATTTCGTAATCCATCATTTGAACAAGATTGATCAACACTGCTAGTACTGGGGCTGCTCGGTGGGAGATCCAAGACATCATACTCATCATTCTGGTCATTCTAGTTATCTGCGCTTTGCGAAGATGATGCAGAAAAGTTCAAGTTCGATGTTGTCCTGAGAATGTGTAACATATTTTATATTGAATTCTGTACGCAATGTACAAAGCAACTGATACTAACTGTCTATTTTCTAGCGAGTCATCCAAGAACTGCATCAGGGCATAATTTTTATACTTTGGTGGATTTTTCTTCTGAGAAGCTGACCCACTGGGTACATATTTATGGATCTCTTTCTTGGTTTTTATATATTTGTCACGTTCATTTTTCCACTTCTTTGGTAATTCTTTCAAGGGGATCCGACCTATATTATGGTGATATAGAGTATTTTTTCTTCACATGTGCACACAATACATATTACCTCTTGGGCTATCGAATATTTTCTGCCAATAACTATCACGCTTTAAACGACTTCGCTGATCAATTTCCAGACGGTGGTCGTACAATGGTGGATACTTTTGCACTTCAGCAATCAGCAGCTCATCGAAGCCGATTTGTGGAATAGATCCAGCTTCTTCGTTACACGTTTCAACTGGAAGGAATATCATTGTGTATATTAACGTATACTTGAAACTATTGTCTGATGTTCAAATGTAACTGAACTAATTTTACCTAAGAACAATACTCCGTTCTCGTCAACACGAACATCGTCCATTTGCCCAAGAAAACACCTATGAAACTCTTTTTCGTCTGCTTCCACTCGGTCGGAGCAAAACTTACAAGTCATATACTCCTGCAATCATATAACATTTATGTATGTACATATTATTCTATGACCAATTTTTATATGTAGCTGTACGGACAAACAACAGGTGTAACAACAGATGAAAACAACTTTTTAACGAAATTCATTGAGTTAATTTCGTATATATGAGGCATTATATGAATATGTCGCGAAAAAACTATTGAATATTATAAATTCTTATTATTTCAAATATTAAGAAGTATCATTTTTGAAATCTTGTACTTACCATAGTCCCTTTGCTTATTACTTTAATTTAATCAGATATAATCACAAACAAAGCAACCGGCACAGGATAACTCCGCCTAACCACACCTAACCAAACCACACCTAACCAATAAAAAAAGGTAGAAAGAGAGGTCCGATTCCCACTCCGCCGAACCACTGGCTCCGCTCCACTGAAAATATAAATAGACTCTATTTATGGCGGAGCGACCGCGACAACGCGCAGGGCAGATTTCAAGCATTTTGATTAGTTACCCTTGACCGCGCAGTGCGCCACCGCGTTTATGTGAACCCGGCATTAGAGTTAGAATATACTTACGATTATTTTACGATACGAGAAGTTCTGGAGCGTGAATCACCGATCGCAATAATGGAGGTAAGCGAACCTTTGAGTGGAAGTAAGTGCAAGAGCGGTAAAGCGCCCGGAGAAAATAGTATTACTAACGACTTCCTTGAAAATTTGCCTAAAAATTGGAGGCTTTTAACAAACGTCTTGTTTAATAAAATACTCGAGCAAGAGTATTCGCTGTGAGCCTCGCTCGTGCCGCCACCTAGCGGTTTCAAAAGCTAAATAGCCGGCGTGTTAATTTACATTAGAGGCATACTGATAAATATCCAAATCAGCAAAATATTATCAAATAAGTGATATTTCCATTGTAACAGTGAAGTGAAAAGTTGAAAATAATAACGAGTTGAAACTCCAGTAGTATGTAGCAATATAATATTAATAAATACACAATGAAAACCACTACCTTTTACGAATAAAGGTTTTTATTATTCTACTTGATGGTTTTTGTTTTATTAGAAAAAATTGGTGGCTGTAAATTTACTAAGCCGCAGATAACATGAATAATATTACCGATGCAAAAGAGTAGTATAGAAAGGGGGGTTCTACACGCAGATTTCTGTTACCAACACTTACCGACCAAGCCGACCAGTCCGCCTATACATTCTCCCCAGACTCAAACCCTTTTCCGCTCCGCGCAGCCCAGACTCAAACCCTTTTTCGCGATGACGTCACAGTCTGCCGTACCGAAGGTCAAAACCGTGCAACCTTACCGACAGTTGTATCGATCGAGGGTCAAAATCGTGCTGTTTTACCGACAATCTTACCGACCGAAGGTCTGTAGTGCTCGCCTGCCAACGGTAGAGGGCGCAGCGGGGGCGAGAACTTTTTTACCGCCCCGCATTCTTCTCCCACGATAGGACTGCTGATGTGTAACATCAACCACCTCACATTTCTTTCCCACCTTATCAACCACGCGACATTCCAAAATTAATAGTTCGAAGAATTGTTTTTTATCCACTCGGATATCGCTGACGTGTAATGTCAACCACCTCACATTCCTTTCCCACGTTATCAACCACGTGACATTCCAAAATTAATGGTTCCGAGAATTGTTTTTCACTTAGTCGGATGTCGGTTTGATATCCAAGGTCAACTGATAGTCGCGGTACATTCAAAGCCATGGATCTGCGGTGTTGGGTTACTATCGCTCTTGGAATGCCAAAAGGTGCGCGCGCATCCGTACAGCTGCACTATAAAAAGGACGCTCATCACAGCAAACG